>NC_086320.1:331793637-332066137 GCF_036172605.1 Pelobates fuscus | reverse complement strand
ATATTCAAAGATGGAACATCCAGGAAGGGAGGTCAGGTGCCGCCTAGCGCCGTGCGGCTTTTCCAAGTCCGAAGAAACCTATCATTTATCACTCGGATAGTGGAGGTAACAAATAAGTGCACGCGCAAAACTTTGGCTTTGCTTTTAGTGTATGCCATATGTTCTATTTCAGTCATGTAGCAATTACCTTTTGTTTGTATGTTTAAACGGTTTCTATGGCCACTTGCAAGGAAGGATGTCATTAATTAAGGTGTTCATGTCACAAGCAGTTCTATGCGAGCTCTTGGTACTGTGTATCAAGACTTGATAGAGTTCAAAAGAAACTAAAATGTCACATTTGCATGTGATAATGGAATAAAAACACAATAGTTTTGTTTGTTTTTTTGTTATTATCGATATTGTTTTTTGGAAAGACTTGGGATAAGATGTATCTTTAATTTATCAAATCATAATATGTCACCCTAGTGTAGATCACATTAACTACATCCCATCTGGGTTCTATGGTATACTGTTTAGAGAGAAATGTTTTTATGTAGGGTCTGTACACTACCATGCCAACTTTTTTTCAGCAATCGAACATTTTGATTAAGTGAGGCAATTGAAGCACTCACATATCTAGGTGCAATATGCAGATCAGATTAGAGCTAGTTATACTGGACATATTCTATTTACCTATTTTCTTTATTTTTTAAAAAACAAACTATTAACCCCTTAAGGACCAAACTTCTGGAATAAAAGGGAATCATGACATGTCAGGCACGTCATGTGTCCTTAAGGGGTTAATTGTTGTCCATAAGCCCTTCATTTCTGCCCTCCCTCCAATCTTTAGCATTTCCTATTTTAAAAAAAAAAAAAAAAGAAAGAAAAGTCTGTACTTAAAGTCATAGCAAAAGTGATCATAGGAACCGCACTCAATCTCAGCAGCCACCGGTGCTCCGGAACAGGACCAGCAATCCCAACACGTTAAAGCAGCAAGAAAGATTCCCAGGCACTCAAAGTGTGAAAGCCGCAGGCAGATTTATGGAAACAAAAAAGACAGCAACGTTTCGACCTACTGAGAGGTCTTTTTCTCAGTAGGTCGAAATGTTGCTGTTTTTTTTGTTTCAATAAATCTGCCTGCGGCTTTCACACTTTGAGTACTTAAAGTCATGACTTTTTTGTTTTTGAGAGTTATAGTTCTGTTTTTGACTTTGTGCTAAAACATGTACCATAACTCCCAGAAACCCATGGGGTGCCCATAAAGCACTGCTTATGGAATGAACACAGCAGTGCTATAGAATCTGAGCAAACTTCATCACTGTATGGTGGGAGCTCACTGCAGAAGCTGGAAAGCCTGGGGGATTGAGGCAAATGCAAGGACTTAAAATGTAAGTATCTTTCTATTTTGTAATGTTTATATTTTGCAAATAGTTATTATTGCATTATCTATATATTATATATATACATTTTTTTTTTTTAATGGGCCAACTCCAGTTTAGAGTGTCCTTTTTAATGTGACAAACAGACACATTTTGTTCTATTGTGTTTTTATTTGCTCATTACAGGAGATAATCAGGTCTCCTGTGGTGTCATTATATTGACCATCTTGTTCATTATAATCACATTGCCCTTAAGACACATTGTTTCCAAAATAAATAAACCATGTTTATCATCATTTATTTGAAGATTTCCTTTTTTTTTCCTAATTTCCATTCTTTGTGCCTCCTCCATAGAGTAATATGCGTGAATTAGCCACAGACTCAGTGGAGTCTAACAAAATATTTATGATGTAACAAATTGGCAATGTCTAGCATTGTGTCAAACCTTGTTTAAGGGTTAGAACAATTGCTTTTTCCATTGACAGCATTCCATTACTAAATTTGGAGTCCACATTAGAGATGATGATTCAATAATAAGTGAATTATGAAGAGTTCTGCTAAGTTAAAAACATAATCACAACTTCAAGCCTAAAATAAGGACGTTGGAAAAATCCAAGTCGAGTTGTAGTCTAGTTTGACCTAAAATTTGCCAGTAGATGGTTATCTCTACACTATTCACTGTCTGGGGACGAGACGCCTTGGCTTCTCTCTTTGTGGTAACAATTTTTCTGACTGCTTTAAAAAGTTTCATTCTGATGAAAGAAAATTAATAGTTTTCACACAAAATAAACAATATATCTTTTTTCATGTTCAACTGCTTTTTTTATTGATAGAACAACAAAAGATTCTTCAGAAACTGCTATTTTCAATTGCAACAAAGAGCTAACTAATCAAATACAAATATGTTCTCCCCGTTTTTGTTTTCTTTGAAAGGGAGAGGTGTGGGAAGCAGAGACGTGCAGTAAGGGGGTGTGAACGGTAGACAAAAGCAGTGACCAACAGACATACAAATATACACGAGAGAGACATGCTAGAGACATAACTATACATGAAAGCAAGACAGATGTAAGAGGACCAAATGACTGAGAAAAATGCTGGCTGGATAACCTACAACTGGCATTATCCCTGTTAGACGGCAGACAGAACCAAGGATAATGATCAGGCTGGACTGGATTTGAGAGAAAGCATAAATACAATCTGATAGTGTGCCTAAACTCTTAAAAATACATAGACATGTGATCTCTTACATCTTTGAAGGCCACCATAAGCTAGTGTATAGGAGAGACTTCTTATTGCCCAGGGACCCATCAGGTGATAGGTTATAGATTACATTTTGGGGGGCTAACAAACCTGTACACATAGAATTCTAGACTGTATGATCAATAAAGATCAGAGTGTAAGACTCAAAGTACCTTTATGAAACTTTTTATCAAGAAGTGTAACAGAAATCAACGAGTCTGTAGAATCAGGATTTAAAAACACAAACACACTTTGGATATATGTAAAAATATTCTGAAAATCAAAACCCCAAAAATCTGCTTAACACTCTAAGTAATCATAACACTAGTTATTCATTTAAAACAATAATTTAACAGAATTACTAATTCCTGTGGAACAAATAAGCATATGTTTTAAGAAAAGCATAATAGAAGTCAGATTGGTGTTTTTTTTCTGCCTACATGTATGTTTAACAGTACATGCAGTGAGAAGGCTGTCTCCTCTACATAGCATACATAGATAGCACATATGTGCAATATATTCAAAAATATATTTGTTCCATGTCTTACTTTGTGTTTGCATTGCATGCAGAATCTGTCTAAACAGGAACTGCTAAATTTCACACAATGCTATTATTACACCTTTAAATTAAGGGAAACACTTTAATTCCTATACTGTGGCAGGAAGCCTCTTAAAAAAAATAAACATCACAGTATAAACTACAACTCGTATCTATTATGTAAATATATAAAAAAAAAAAACATTCTATACATATTATAGAAAAAAAGTGAGACAAAGACAAAATAGTGAGCCTAAATAGAGTGGACCAGAAATCACTTAGAATCAGACACACATAAAAGGTGATGGTATCCCACAGAGCTCACAATCTAAATCGTAATGCATTTATGTGAGTGCTTTTGAAATGCCTAATGAATTGTGACCAGCAGGAAGTCTGAAGTAACAATACCTCTATTTGTTCAACAGCAGGGTTGTAACAAGGGATGATAGTGCAGAGGAACCTGGATGAAATACTACTGTAAGGGGACACCTTAAAAATCTGTAGCTGCAGGCATTTAATGAAAGCAATCAGATAAATACTGAGGTGTGCTACATTCTAATTAGACTGTTAATCAATTAGTGATTTGAGGATACTGCTTTAAGGAACACTATAGTGTTAGTAATAAAAAAGGGTATTCCTAAAACTACAGTCTCCCTCTGCACCCGCAGTGCCCACTCCTTGCGTGGTGGCAAATAAAGGGTTAATAGGCCTTTTTTTCACTTATCTGATTCCAGCGCCTCCTCCCCCAACGCAGCACAAGCACATTAGGCCATGCAAGTAGGAAAGCTTTGAATCAATGCGCTGGATGTCCTCATGCAAAGCGTTAGTGCATCAACGTTGTTTCATGGCCTAAAACTCTGTAACACACAAGGAAGACAGCCACTAGAGGAGGATTTAACCCTGCAATATCATTATTGCAGTTTCTCAAAAATTGCAATAATGAATATTGCAGGGTTAAAGGGACAGGGGCACTGCACCTAGACCACTTCAAAGAGACGAAGTGGGTCTGTGTACCTATAGTGTCCCTTTGAATGCAGCTGGTATATGCAAAATGTGTAATCACAGATGCCATGGATTACCATTCTTACTATACTCAGGCAACCAAATGATTGTGTCAAAGCATACAGAAAATCACACTAATAACAGCATCTGGAGTCTTGGAGTTTATACACATGAACAATGGTCTTAGTATTTGACTGTAAGGCTGTTTGTTTGCTTGTCAGGCTCAGTTATGTTTGCATTGTTTTTTTATATATTGTCTCCATGTTTTACATTCTCTATAAATAGAGAATAACTATTTCTTGTGTGACGGACTCGAAATCCAGGATAGTATTTCAGTACCGCCATGCAATTCACACACAGTACAATACTAGGTTGGAATCACCTGACTTCTGACCAAAGAAGAAAGACTACATATTTATTGAAAGGGGACTTAAAAAAAAATAAAAAAAAATCTTTTCATTACTTATATTATGTGGCCACAGCAAAGGTTACCCGGTAAGGTTACATAAGTAATCAAATGAATTACAAACATAATATGTACTTCTTGTTTCAGGTCGAGGCAGATGCCAGCCTGCTTAATTCCAATGATGTGTTCGTTCTGAAATTAAAGAATAACTCTGGATATAAGTGGACTGGAAAAGGTGCCAGCGGTGAAGAGGAAGTGGGAGCAGATTATATAGCTAACATACTAAAATGCAAAACTACAAAAATAAACGAAGGACAGGAACCAGGTATGTTTTGTTTAGTATGGAAATCATTTATGTCACGTCAGTTATGAGTTTGCTCTGTGGTCACAGATATTAACCACTGAATGGATTTAGCTATAACACTGCAAAGGAATTGATTGTGCTACTTATACAGTGGATGAGGGTGCGCGGTCGATGTTGAAGGGACACTGTAGTCACCAGAACAACTACAACTTATTGAATTTGTTCTTGTGAGTAGAATCATTCCCTTCAGACTTTTAAATATTGTCTTTTTCAGAGAAAATGAAGTGTTTACATTACAGCCTAGGGAAACCTCCACTGGCCACTCCTCACATGGCTACTAGAGGTGCTTCCTGGGGCAGTGCTGCCTAGTGTGCATTACTGCTATTCAGTGTCTCAACCCTCTGCTGGGAGACACTGAACTTTCCTCATAGAGATGCATTGATTCACTTCATCTCTATGAGGATATGCTGATTGTCCAAGGCTGTGTTTGACTTGTGCTGGCTCTGCCCCTGATCTGCTTCATTGACAGTCTCAGCCAATCCAATGTGAAAGCATTGTGATTGGCTCAGACCACCACTTCTGATGGTGTCAGCAGACAGCAGGCAGGTCAGGGGCAGATTCAGCAGCTGCAGACTTGAATACAAGTAATATTTTACTATATTTAGAGAGGCAAAGGGTTACCAGGGGGGCTAGATGGTGGTTTTAACACAATAGGGTCAGGAATATGTTTATGTTCCTGACCCTGTAGTGTTCCTTTAAGGTTGGAATTGCTTGCATTGTTGATATTAAAGGGACACTGTAGGTACTAGAACTAGTTCATATCATTGAATTGGTTATAGCGCCTGAATACCCTCCATTCAGTAGCAGTTTAACACTAAATAAGGGTCCCTGGCCACCCATAACTTGGTCCTACTAAAAGGATGGCTAGAGAAATTAGCCATACGGATTCATATCAGCAATGAGCACTGTGATAGGCTAAAAGAGGTCAGCTGACACTCGGGCAATCAATGCCACACATTGCTGCTCTGGCTAATGCTTCCTCATTAGCTCAAGCAGCAGAGATGAGCTGCTGGGGACTCTTATTTCTCATAAAAACGTTAAAAACACTTTTACGCTGAATGGCAGCACAAGGAAGACTCCAGACACTAAAACCTCTTCAGTAAGATGAAGCAGTTAGTGTCTATCATGTCCCTTTAGGGAAGGAATAGGGTTAGAGTCGTAACTCTTTCTTTACAATGTTGCGGAATTTGTTGTCGCTTTATAAATAATAATAATACGACAGTGTTTTACACCCTGTAAGATAGAATACATTTACCTGTGTGTTTGTTGAACAATAGTATCCCTTTTTCACATTTAGTGCTGACTCTAGGAGGGAAGCTTCATTCTAAAAGAATGTCTAGATTCTAGATGTTATGATGGGAGCAGGGTGCATGTTATATATTGTTGGAGGAAGGTGCAGATTTGCTTTTTATAGGTGGTCAAATTGCTTCGCTACTTTTACAGGTGTGAAAAGGTTAGCGTAAAGTACGCAGCAGTTGTTAAGGTAGAGTGGAGCATTGTTGCGAGGTATGGCTTGTGGTCGTGGTTGGGCAGGCCACCATAGGGAAGGAGAATGATGTGCCATGGGAAGCATCAAACCATACGAGAAGGAGACTCTCCTGAAAAAGAATACAATAAATGCCAAACTGACTGACAGCTATTCTGGGTAGGCCAAGTCAGTACTGGCCATGCGCAATGCAATGATAAAGAATTATCTCTGTGGGCTGAATGCCATGGGAGAACCTTTTTCAAAGAGCGTGTTGTATGATGCGGAAGTACCACAATTTCTGTGAACATTTGCCTGGGATCACCACAAGTATGACATCAAGAAACAAGGGCAAGATGGGGTTATAGGACTCTCCGACTGAATCATTAATGCACTTCAAATGGTTCTCTAACAATACTTTAATAATGATGCTAATGGTTTATGCAAGCTCTTCTGCCCCTGCTAATAAGTGTAAGCAGGCTTAATATTCAATTGTGCCATTTCAAAGGTGAACCAGCATAAATTAATTAAAATTCCAAAACATACATTTTGAAAAAAAGACAACCCTAGCCATTTCGTTAAATTTATTTTGACGCAACTCTGCCTAGATTTGAAGTCAGATTTTCCTTAATACTTTTGTTTATATGTTGAATTGTAGATTTTGTGCACAGGGCATACACACCCATTGTGTCTCCACCAACATCTCTTTACTACACTAAAGTCCCACATGCTTTGTGTGATCTTGTGAAGATTTATGGAGAAGTAAACATTAGCTAGCAGCTTTACTGAGCCCATGCCTTTTATGATCTGATTTATCACCTAATTCCAAACATAAGACTATGTGCAGAATGTTGTTGGAGAAAGTCTTGCACCACTTCTGTCTTCTTAAATTGACAGGTACTTATCCATGGGGCCCCCGAAACTTATCCATGGGGCCCCCGCCAGTCACTCCTTTCATCCCCCATTATGTTCAATCCAGCTATGGTTGTAACCATAGAAAACTGGTAAAAATAATAAATAAATATTAAAATAAAAAATAAAAATATATATAATTTTTGCACACAAAACTCACAAGTGTTAATGGGCCTACTCACAGTGCAGCACTTGCAAACACCTCCCATAATAAAATACATACTGATCATAGTCTGACAGCCAGGTCAGACCCAGATACTGCAGTCTTCCAGAAAATATGCCAGTGAGCCAGTCGTGGCCTGGAAAGCACTGAGAGGCAATCAGCGATAGCCAAAACCCACACAGTACTGGGCTGCACATGGTGCTGCACAATGCCAGCTATTTCACTCTTGCAATTCTCGCCAACAGACATCCTAACTAACTTTACATTGTTGTAATCAACAGAAGAGTGGTACAGTATGGCTGCTGCCCAGTACCCGTTTGCTAATGGCCAGGAAAGCGAATGCCCCCCAGCCCCCTTGCCATTGCTCTCGTTGGTGTAAATTCTTTAAGACAATATTTTTTGTCACTTTGACAAAATTTGTCAAAAGTAAAGCTGCAGAAACAGTGTCTTGATAAACTGAACTGATTACTATGACAATCACAATCAGGGTTAATAATCACTAAACTCCAAACTGGATTCTAAATTCTAAGTTCTAAATTACAAAACAAAACCAAAAACATAAAAAAGTGACTGCAGCTTGTTATTAAATATATATCAAACAGAGATCCACAAGGGCGCTTGATTATATTTATTTTTATTATTTTTCCTGAATACAGATTTATCGACACACAGTTCATATCCACACTCTCCTGACATGAAAGCAATGTGTCTGAGTGACACTGTCATACAATGATAGCAGTATACACACAATAACAGGGGTTATTACATGACATATCAGCACACTCTGGCTGTTAGACTCACTCTCTGGAAGTCCAGGGCTAATTAGTCACTTTATAGCAGGGCTGGCCACAGAGCAGACCCACCAGCTGTGGAACTTCTAGCCCCTTGATGCTCTGCTATCCTAAAGGCTGGCAAAGCATGATGGAAGTTGTAGTTAGACAGCTGGTTCCCTCCCTCTCTCACAGTGACCGCGCTGGTGGTGATAATAATATCACTTCCCCCTCCATGGAAAGAAGGTGTGGGGAGTCCTCTCACCTGTTTCCCAGAAATCCTAGCAGGACCTCTGCTAGCTCCCCCGTGCCTCCTCCCAGCTCACGGTGCAGCGATCTGGCCTCAGCTGCTGTCTCTGCCCCGGGAAATCCCGCAGTAAGATCTCCAGGAATTCCCGGGCAATGCAATCTCCCCTATTTCCTCCTCCTCTCCAACACTCAGCTTCCAATCTGTTCGCTCTTCCATACTTAGCTCCTTTCTCCAAACAAAAGGTCTCTGAACTTCTTTGATATTGCACCTACCACATCCCTACAGAGGTGGTAGCAGAGGAATCAATAATCTAGTGCTATGTTAAGTGAAAAATGCTGCTATTCAGAGAAGCAAACGAACAAAGTAAAAATAAATTATATATTTTTTTTATTAAAAAAGGACAAAAAACAGGATCATGCCAAACCCCGCCTTTGCAAAGCGAGACACCAGGGAACATATTCAAGACAGTGGGACAGGACACTAAAATTGGGACTGTTGGGAAGCCTCGGTCAGTCTCCACATGGCAGCTGCTCTGCCTCCAGTGATGTCATTATCAGATAGCATAGGGAAGGATTGGGGACAGCGTGCGCATCCAGTAGGATGCTTCTTATAGAGAAGTATATGTGATGCCAAGTGTGAGAACCTTCTACTTTCTAAGGTCTTCATGAAGAAGAGCTTCTAGTGACTGTCACTCTAACAGCCACTACAGGTGTGGTATTGTACAAATGGAAACATTGCCACTTCTCTGAAAGGAACATTATAGTGTTAGGAATATAGAGTGTATTCCTAATACTCTAAGTGTTAAGTAGCCATTTAGTTTGCAGCGCCCCTCCTCCCCCCTTCAAGTTCCAGAAAAGGTGTTTTGAATACCCTTTTCTCCCTCACTGTGGTGTTCTCTCCGTGGTGGGTCCAGCCTCTATAGCTGAGATCATCGAGATTCATTATCTCAACAAATCCAGTGCTTTGCCATATCAAAGCATTTGGAGGTTAGTGCCCATGTGTCAGAGTTTTACTCTGTATATCTGAGTGATGGCCGCTAGAGGCACTTAAACCCTGCAATGAAAACATTGCTATTCCTGCAGAATTGAGATGAAGTGGTCTGGGTGTCTATAGTGTCCCTTTAAGATGAAATTATTTTAGTGCCTAGAGCATCCCTTTAAGGGATTTACTAAACCTTTACATTGTCAAATTAATGACTTGACAGTACTATTTATGTAAACCAATAATTAGATACATGGGGTTCGCTTCCAAGGGCAGATCTAAAACCCACACGTGGTAGGGCAACTGCTGGATTTTGTTGCAGATTTTATAAAATGGACTCACAGATCTGCACACACACAGATTCTGATACACAGACATATAAACATGGATACAGTGATAAATACCTACATCTACGTTCACACCCATTTTCATGTCATGTTGCTCTCTACCTAGATCCCGAATATACCATTGTTCCATCATCGCTGTTGCTAAAGGGTTATGATATATAAATGGGGTAATCTGTCAGTTAAAAAAAAATAAAAAAACCTCAAAGCATCTGTTCAAATAGATTTAGATTTAGGTCTTAACAGGAATGTTAATTGGATAACACAATTATGTACTTTATGCTAATTATATTGCATTATAGTGCTTTAAACATTAAAGAGCATTATAGGATATAGCAACTTTAGCCCCGTAAGGGCTAATGACAATTAATACTGTCACAACAATCTGGTCCCTAAAGGTTCTATGCAATAAGCATTAACAGCTTTATACAGGACTGCTACATTGTAACAAGTACAACATTCCATTTTCATCTAAGATGTTTAAAGGCTAGTTTGTCGTGATCAAACTATTCAATTGTTGGTCACTGTTAATCTGCTTTTAGCTTAAAGGAACACTATAGTCACCTAAATTACTTTAGCTAAATAAAGCAGTTTTAGTGTATAGATCATTCCCCTGCAATTTCACTGCTCAATTCACTGTCATTTAGGAGTTAAATCACTTTGTTTCTGTTTATGCAGCCCTAGCCACCCCTGGCTATGATTGACAGAGCCTGCATGAAAAAAAAAAAAACTGGTTTCACTTTTAAACAGATGTAATTTACCTTAAATAATTGTATCTCAATCTCTAAATTGAACTTTAATCACATACAGGAGGCTCTTGCAGGGTCTAGCAAGCTATTAACATAGCAGGGGATAAGAAAATCTTAATTAAACAGAACTTGCAATAAAGAAAGCCTAAACAGGGCTCTCTTTACAGGAAGTGTTTATGGAAGGCTGTGCAAGTCACATGCAGGAAGGTGTGACTAGGGTTCATAAACAAAGGGATTTAACTCCTAAATGGCAGAGGATTGAGCAGCGAGGCTGCAGGGGCATGTTCTATACACCAAAACTGCTTCATTAAGCTAAAGTTGTTCAGGTGACTATAGTGTCCCTTTAAATCCACATTGAAAATAGCATGATATGCATGTTCTGACCCCAAAGAAACAAGCCCTCACTGTGTATATATGCAAACGTGAATGCAAACAAGGCTTACATGCATTCAATTTCTTGCCACATGATAGATCAGATGATCACCTTACATATTTCAATTGTTTCCATTCAAATGCAGATTTTGATATTTGCTAAATAAATTGTTTTGTTTTGGGACACGATTATTTTATTCAACTAATTATTTTGAAAACATAATGGCTTCTTCTGAGAAACATGATTTTCTACTTCTGAGAAACTTTAATAGAGACCAAACAGACACTTAGTTGCTATTGATAGTTTTATATAGACATGTTGCTGTACAAATATTCTGTTTGGCGAAGTGGCTAAATTTTTTTGTCTCTCCATTTCCCGATGTCAATAAGTCTTCCTACACGATTTATTCTGTTTTGAGTGAATTCTGGCATAAATACTTCCTGTGAGTTAGTTTTGCACGTCTTCTTAGCCAGACGTGATGTAATGCCATTCTACACTTCCTGCGTTCTTCAAAAACAAACTCACAAAACTTTACTTTGGCTAAAAAAAGTGTGTTGTAACCTGTATTTTACTATGTTATATACCTTCAGGGGTATGCACTGTTGGTAATTCCTGCGGAGTCATATAATTGTGCAATGTAATTACAACGGATATTACTATACTTGTATGGCTCTCAGTTATGTGCCTAACATTTGGCACAATTATTGTAAAACCGGGACATTTTCTCTATATTCCACCTCTGCAAATTGAATGGTTGTAGTTCTCATTTAAATGCCTAGATCATGAATCCATCAGCAAGCCTTTTCTTGTCCATGATACATCTTAAAGGAAGTAAAACACTACCATAGCGTGTTTTTTTAAATGAACACATTGGCTTGAAATTGCAAAAAAAGAAAATACATGTAAAAAAGTTTTTTTTTTTAAATTTTGCAAAGATGAATAGCACAATGCTTAAAGGGTGCTATCATCAGAAAATGTAATTTCATAAATCAGTTTTAAACCAATAATCAAAATATAGTGATATTGGTTTCATCTAATTTAAAAGAAGTTTAGCTGTTATCAATACTTAAATATATGCTGCCTGTTGGGTTTGGAGATGGCCATTTTAAAAATGAAACTTTATTGTTACTGAAATACTGAAAAAAAGAGTCTTCAGCAAACATGTGATGACAATATCTAATCGAATTTTGTGATTGCAAACTTTCTCACAGCTTTTCAATGTGCAAGTACAAGGTTACCCAGCAATTGTAATTATTGCAGTTGTTGATTAACTGTAATAACTACCTTGCAGGGTTAACACCACTTCTAGTAGCTGTCTACCAGACTGCCACTACAGGTGACTTTTGGTCGCCAAACTGATGCTGGACGTCCTTACGCTCTGCATGAGGACCCCCGGGGTCATCTAAAACTCTGTAGGAAAGCATTGAGAAATTAGGTTGCTCGCCTGCTAACCTTGGCTGAGGAGGAGCGGAGGCCGAGGGACATCGAAACTGGAAGGGTTTTTAACCGAGGGACATCGAAACTGGAAGGGTTTTCCAGTGCCAAGGGGGTTGAGGGAGGGTGCATTGTAGGCAATTATAGTGCTAGGGAAACAACTTTGTTTTCCTAGTACTATAGTTTCCCTTAAAGATTTTCAGCTATTTGCGCTACAGTAGCTCTTCTGTGTGGTCAGACCAGATAGGCTAGTCTCTGTTCCCCACATGCATCAACGAGCCTTGGCCACCCTTGACCCTGACTCAGGCTTTACTTTGTTTCTTAACTTGCACCACTTTTGGTAGGTAATAACCACTGCATTCTGAGAACACACCACAAGACTTGCTGTTTTGGAGATGCACTAACCCATTGTCTAGCCATCACTATTTGACCCTTGTCAAAAGTCACTCAGATCTTTTAGGATGATGATTTGTCCTGCTTCCAACACATGAAATTCAAGAACTGACTGTTTACCTGTCAGTGGTTTTAATGTTGTGGCTGATCAGTTTATAGCCTGTGCTTGCAGCATCAGCAACCTTTTCTGGGAACGCAGATTTACAGAGACCCGCACAATAGATAAAATATGGCAAGTTCAACTATTTTTCTAATGCACACAGGGAGGCCCAATAATCTAAATTATTACTAGAACACTATAGAATAGGAATGTGTTTGTATTCCTAACATTATAGTTTAACTTTAAGGAGAAATGTAATAGTAATATTGCAGAAAATGTATTTCTCTGGAGTGTGTGGCCTATGTCAGTGGTTCCCAAGCCAAAGCTAAATGGGCCAATCAGTGTACTGTAAAATAGTATGTATATATTTTGCAGTACACTGATAGTCTCATGTTCACACCATTTGGTGCACAGATCAATTGAGAAAAAGAAACCAATAGAAGGAAAAAGAGGACTAGAAACAATGAAAAATCTGTATTTTTATGCTATATATTTATGATATATTCTATAGAAATTTATATTTTTTTACTGTTCCTCCTTTTTTCCCTCCATGGGTCGCAAGCTTCTTATTTGATCTATGAATAAAATTAACATTTAGTGGCTGTCCTCTAACCATTAATCGTCTTTTTTCAATGGATGGAACCCCAAATCATGAATCGATCAAACACTCTTGCCCATTGCACAAGCTGTTTGTTTGCTTATACATCTATGTGATGCTTCAGAGATACGAAATTCAGATAACCCACCGATCAGCCTGAACTCGGACAAACTGCAATGTGGGCAAAAATTTATGCATGCGTCAAATAATGTGTTGATTATTTTACTTTCCGAACACACGGCACATTTCAGTTCTGTGTAACTATAGCGTACTCTCTGTAGACTGTAAACCTGTCTGAGCAGGATCTTCGTCGTCACTTGTTCCTGATTGTTCCACTCACAGTTCATTTAAAGCCCTACTTCTCCTGTGTAAAAAAACAAAACAAAAAAAAACAACAACACATAAAATCTTCTCATACCAGTAACCTTAACCCCTTAAGGACCAAACTTCTGGAATAAAAGGGAATCATGACATGTCACACATGTCATGTGTCCTTAAGGGGTTAAATCTGTTTGGCTTTTGCTAAAAATAAAACTGAAATTCACATTTTCTCCAATGTCTAGAGCAGTCAAACCATGCCAACAATACCTCTTGGAAATCCTGGAAAAAGCTTTCCTGCAAACCAAAAAAGTGATTATCGCACAATACTGTATCTGTCAAATGGAAAGTGAGAAGTTATTATAACATCTTGTGTTTTTGTTACCAGCTCAAGCAATTTACTTTGTTCCATTATTTTCTCGCTATCAATATGGAAGGTCCAGTACTGTCGGCAAGTTGGCACTGCACTTCTGCCGGAGCTCCGGACATCCCCTGGCATTGCCCCTTCTGTAGGGGCACACTATATTAGTATAGTAGCACACGCCTTAACTGTAAAGCCTGTGTTGTGTGTATAGATTTTATAGTCTATTTGTACATAGATTTCATAGCCTCTGCAGCACAACATAGGGTGGTAGTAGATTGTTGTATTACTCACAACAACCAAGGTATCCACTCTATCTTATTTATCTAGGCCAGGCTTCCCCAAACTCCGGCCCTCCAGATGTTGCTGAACTATAACTCCCATGATTCTATGAATCAAATAAATAGGCTGAGAATCATGGGAGCTGTAGTTCAGCAACATCTGGAGTGCCGGAGTTTGAGGAAGCCTGATCTAGGCTTTATGAATCCTGTGGCTTATTTTAAAATAGGCACTTTAGATTGCTTAATGACATTCTAACTCAGTTCTCCTATAGAGTGTAGTTTTCCTTTTCTGGCTGAGGGTAATGGAAGTTATAATTTTACTTTTAAGTTAGAGTTTCTAAGGAGATCAATGCCTCTACATCTTATTCACACACCAATCGAAACTATTGACAATGTTACGTACTCCCATTCGGTTACGTACCATGCTGTGATCATTTAAAGGACCACTATAGTGCCAGGAAAACATACTCGTGTTCCTGGCACTATAGTGCCCTGAGGGTGCTCCCACCCTCAGGGTCCCCCTCCCTCCGGGCTCTGGAGAGAGGAAGGGGTTAAACACTTACCTTTCTCCAGCGCCGGGCGGGGAGCTTTCCACCACCTCTCCTTCTTCCTCGCGACGTCATCGGATTTTCACAGTGAGAAGCACGCAAGCGCCTCTAGCGGCTGTCTCTGAAACTGCTATGTTTATAAAAAAAGGGTTAACCCTAGATGGACCAGGCACCCAGACCACTTCATTAAGCTGAAGTGGTCTGGGTGCCTATAGTGGTCTTTTAACTTTGTTATGTTTAACCATGGGCCTTGACTAATAAAGCCTGGAGTGTACATAGTAACTATTGTTTTATTTTTTTTTATTTTTTGCTACAGCAGCCACTCTGCCTTTAGACCCTTAGAATATACTGATTTCAATTGTGATTATTTATTTACCATTTAGGAGGTTTCCCATTTAGAGTTTTTTTTATCTCCTATGTTGTATTATCCTTTTCGGTTATTACAGTGTATCATTCAGGAGTACACTAACTTATATTAAAATACTATGCTAGCAGATGTGTAAATATATGTATACATATTAAAAGATTCAAATACAAAAATGACCCCTCCCCATTTCTATCAATAGAATCTTGGCCACTGGGCAGTAGAGAGCGGGGAGTGTTCCCACTGTTTTATCCTGTTCTGTGTAACAGCAACTACGGTGACTGCTGTATAGTTGCTGTGATTATATTTCTCTTTTGTGTGCTTCACTCTTTTTACCTACTGGTGTGCTGCCAATTAATCTTATTGTGCGCTACTTTGCTAAGCAATCCCATGCAAGGCAAATTAGGGAGAGGGAGAGATAGGATGGTTTGAGAGAAAGATTGTAACTTTACAAAATGGCCCCTCCACATACTTCTTGTCACCGTGTGTACTCCGAGAATTGACTGACAGGAGAAAGCAAAGAACCCTCTCACAGGAGGTTCGCTATTTAAGATGTTAACACTTAAAGGTAACCTATCCTGACAGGTTTGCTTTAGAGTTTAGAGCAGGGGTACTCAAAAGGTAGATCACTAGATGTAGAACTACAACTACCATGATGCTTTGCATGCCTTTGGAATGACAAAGCATCATGGAAGCTGTTGTTTTAATACATCTGGGGATCTGCTTTTTGAGCACCTATTATTTAGAAGATTTAGTGGACCCCCCACACCTCGTATTTCATAAGAATGTCTCTTCCTACTACTGGCCAAGCTTCATGAGATTTGTAATTCAACATCAGCTCTTCCAATTTGCCACTTTGTGTTCACTATCAAGCTTTCAGTTAGTGTTTCTTTATTGTGTGTATTCTTGTTTTCAATTACTCTAGTTTACTGGTTATTAAAATATATGCATATTTGTATTTTGCAAGAATGTTTTAGTTCTTCTTATACATTATTCTCTTGCTTCAGATTATACTATAATTTGTAGGATGTTTTTCTGTAACCTGGCCATTTATTTCATGTGAATTGTTATCTCTTGATTAAGCCCTTTCAGAAGATGAATAGCTGTGATATAACCAAAGCAATGTTTATAGTGTTCATGGTTTCTCTCTAAAGATGAATTCTGGAGTTCCCTGGGGGGTAAGAAGCAATACCAGACATCCACTTTGCTGCAATCTCAGCTGGCAGATCATCCTCCGAGGCTGTACGGCTGTTCAAACAAGACAGGGAGATTTGTGGTGAGTTGGAATTTTCTTTATAACATGTTAATTGAAAGTTTGAATTTATATATTCATATAATAGTTTTTCTGAAATAATTCAGGTACACCAGTCTATCTTAAAAACATTTACAGTGTGTACTAAGTGCAGAAGAATCAACCTACCCTCAGTTGAGATTTGAAGTGTTTATTATATTATATATGGTACTGTCTGTATGCTAAGTACATCTGTGAAGGATTTTTCATGTATTTGCCTGTGGGCCCTCAGTTAAACCTTCTCCCTGCTGTTTAAATGCCTGTATCTGTTCAGTTCAATATGTATGTACCACTTTAAGAACATTTTTCAAAAGTTGACAGTTGGCAGTTAACTCCTTGAGCCATTATTAAATTGGCAGTTGTCTCCCTGAATGGTGTTTCTTCTGGTTACTGGGGGATTTGGGATATTACCTTCTATACCAGCGGAGATCTGGGGATTTAATATTGCAGTCCCGTTACAACTGGTTGGCAGCGGCGGGATTTTCCCTTCTACTTCTGTTACAACAAGCTTTCCAAGCAGACACTGGGAACAGTGAATGGACGGCTGGTACACCCTGCTTAAAAGAGATACACTGAAAGAGCTACTGGAAGCCCGTGGAAGGATTGCTAGCAACAAAACCAAGCAGGTCATTATAGCAGAGTTAATGGAGCTAGACCGAGAGAACTTGGTTGCAGCAATGCCAGCTGTACAAGAGATGGAGACACCAGTGATTCAGGAGGAGGAATCACCAGCCAACAAAGAAATGAGGGAGAAACTAGCATGGTTCGGTCCGAACCCAACGGCTGACATTATTCTGAAAGTAATGAGCCTTTTAGCGGAGGAGGCTAAACAAAAAAGAGACGCAGAGCTACAATTAAAACTGGCAGCGGTCCAGCAGGAAGCAGCACACTCCCCAAACAGTGAGTACAACACAGCGGATACAAAGAAAATTCCATTCAGCGCTTTTAAAGCTTTTGACGAAAAAGACTGTGAGATTGATAACTATTTAGCAGATTTTGAGCGGCAATGTAACCTGCACCGGATAGCTAAGGAAGAATGGGTTTCAATATTGTCAGGAAAGCTGTCAGGCAAAGCCTCTGATGCTTTCCGGGCTGTACCAGAACAGGAGATCCATAGCTACGCCAGGGTTAAAGAAGCACTCCTGGCCCGTTATGCAGTAACCCCAGAGTCCTACCGACAGAAGTTCAGGGACTCACGCAAAACCGCTAAAGATTCCTACGTGGAATGGGCATGCCAGTTATCCCTGTCGGCCTCGAACTGGGTTAACAGTAGCCAGGCCGCCACCGCGGAGGAGATTTTGCAACTGATACTCCTGGAACAGTTTTACAACCATATCCAGGCGGATGTCAAAGACTGGGTGAGAGACCGCAGGCCCCTGTCTCTACCAGAGGCCGCCAAGTTGGCGGATGAGTATGCGGATACTCGCAAAACTAACCAAGTCGCACCACGGGTACAACCTCCAAAACCTTCAGTGCCATCACACCCACCAGCAGCCCGATACCAACCCCCTAACCGACCGGTGACTTCTAACTCTCGCTACCCACGACAGGATGTCAGCGAGCTACGTTGCTTCCGGTGCCGACAGCTGGGTCACATCCGACAGAATTGCCCCATGGTCAACCACACCAGGTCAAATTGGTCTCGACCTGGGTACCAGCAACCACCAGCAGCAGCCCATTGTGTAGATTCGACTTGGGGTCCCAAGGAGCTGGGTCAGGAAGAACCATTGGGCACCCTTTACGAAGCCCTCATGGTGCAATCCACCGTCACAGACAATCGGAAACACCATTGCCAACTGGTCATGGTTAACGGCAAGACAGCACGGGGATTAAGAGACAGTGGTGCGACCATCACGCTAGTACAACGACATCTCATTAACGCATCGGAGAAGCCGGGGAAATCAATTGCTGTGAGAGTGGCAGGGGGGGGAGTGTATCGCATTCCTACCGCACAAGTACACCTGGACTGGGGTGCGGGAGCTGGCAAAGTTCAAGTGGGCGTAATGAAAGACTTACCCTCTGAAGTCGTGTTGGGCAATGACATTGGGCCCCTGACTTCGGCATTCGCCTCAACCACCGCTCAAGAGGCCCACGCAGTAACCACCAGAGCACAAAGTCGCGCTGCCGAGAGCCACCCGCTTCCTACTGAGACCACGGTAAGCCAACCCGACCTACCCCTGACTATAGAACCCCTTCCCTGGGACACCCCAGAAGACTTTGGGCGGGAAGTGACCGGAGACCCTTCCTCAGAAAGTATCGAGAGAAGGCCAGGCGGGGAATGGGGGGGTTAGAGAAGGAACAGTTTATCTGGGAAAAAGGCCGCTTGTACAGGCTCACTGAGACACGGGTTAACACACCTGGGCCTAGGCAAAAACGCCAGCTGGTAGTTCCACGGAAATACCGGCGGGAGTTATTGAGAATTGGGCACGACGTTCCTCTGGCAGGACACTTGGGAATACGCAGGACGGGATATCGGGTAACCCAGAACTTTTTCTGGCCTGGGGTATCCGATGACGTCCGGGCGTATTGCCAGACGTGCGAGATATGTCAACGCATAGGTAAGAAGGGAGACCACCCAAAGGCTAAACTGGTCTCCATGCCCATAATTGAAGAACCGTTCACGAGGGTAGCCGTGGACATCATAGGACCCTTGGCCCAACCTAGCCGCTCCGGCAAACGTTATATCCTCACAGTGGTAGATTACGCCACCCGTTACCCCGAAGCGGTGGCCCTTTCTAACATACAGGCTGAGACGGTGGCAGATGCGCTAGTCCGGATATTCTCCCGAGTGGACTTTCCCAAGGAGGTACTGTCCGACCAAGGTACACAGTTCACGGCCGAGGTAACCCAGCAGATATGGAAAGTCTGTGGAGTTAAATCCCTGACTAGTTCCCCATACCACCCCCAGACTAATGGCCTGTGTGAACGCTTCAACGGGACACTAAAGCAAATGTTGAAGTCGTTCACGGGGGCGTACAAGGATTGGGAGCGGTTCCTTCCACACCTTCTCTTTGCCTACCGAGAGGTGCCGCAGGAATCAACCGGATTCTCACCCTTCGAACTCCTATATGGGAGGCGGGTGAGGGGGCCTTTAGATCTTATCAAGGACCACTGGGAGGGTCAGACGGAGATTGAGGGGACCCCGGTTGTACCTTATGTGCTGGAACTGCGGGACCGCATGGAGGAACTCGCCCAGGCGGTGCAGGGAAACCTCCGGGCGGCCCAGCAGCGTCAGAGGGTATGGTATGACCGACGGGCTAGGCACCGGAGCTTTCAGATCGGCCAAAAAGTCATGGTGCTAAGACCGGTCCGAACAGACAAGCTCCAGGCCGCCTGGCAGGGCCCCTACAAAGTTATAGGGCAGATATGCGACACCACCTACACCATAGCTAGCTGCGAGGATGAGGATGTGAAGCAAACCTTTCACATCAACATGCTTAAGGCCTATCAGGAACGGGCAGAGGAAGTGACCGCTATCTGTGCACCAGCAGGGGAAGACACAGAGACACTACCTCTTCCCGACCTATTGGGCAGCAACGAAGGGAGGACCCAGATAGAGAAAGTCCAACTAGGCGAACAGCTGGGACCACAAGAGAGGGCTCAAGCTGTCCGCTTGCTAGAAACCAAACAGGCCACATTCTCTCAGGAGCCTGGGTACACACTCCTAGCCGTCCACAAGGTGGAGACTCCAGGGCAAGCACCCCTGAGGCAGCCCCCTTACCGTATTCCGGAAGCAGTCCGAGAAGGGATGCGGAAGGAAATCGATGAGATGCTTCGGCTAGGGGTAATAGAACACTCGGAAAGTCCTTGGGCCTCGCCGGTAGTCCTAGTACCAAAGAAGGACGGGACAACCCGCTTCTGTGTGGATTACCGGCGACTCAACGACAAAACAGTTTCTGACGCCTATCCAATGCCGCGGATGGACGAACTGCTTGACCGTATCTCTGCAGGGAAGTATCTGACCACAATTGACCTATGTAAGGGATATTGGCAGATTCCCCTAGCAGAAGATGCCATACCCAAGTCTGCCTTCATCACCCCATTCGGCCTATACCAATTCCGGGTTATGCCATTCGGGATGAAGAACGCCCCGGCCACCTTCCAACGGATGGTGGACCAATTACTGGGAGGTCTCCAGGACTACGCATGCGCCTACCTGGATGACATCGCCATCCATAGCGATACCTGGGAAGCGCACCTAGAACATGTAGGGGTAGTATTAGATAGGATAAAGGGGGCCGGGCTGACCTTGAAACCAGACAAATGTCATTTGGGTATGGCGGAGGTACTATATTTGGGCCACCGAGTAGGATGTGGTAAGCAACGGCCGGAGCCGGCTAAGATCGAGGCCGTTGCCAATTGGCCCACTCCCCAAACCAAGACACAAGTCATGGCTTTCTTGGGCACAGCCGGCTATTACAGACGCTTTGTACCAGACTATAGCGCCCTAGCCAAACCCCTGACCGACCTGACCAAAAAGAAGTTACCCCGACAAGTCCTGTGGTCCCCGGAATGCGAGGTGGCTTTCCAAGCACTAAAGAATGCTCTTGTTAATGCTCCAGTGTTGGTTACCCCAGATCCTAACAAAAGGTTTATTGTCCACACAGACGCTTCAATGTTTGGACTGGGGGCAGTACTAAGCCAGATCGGAGAGGATGGGGGAGAGCACC
The DNA here is from genome assembly GCF_036172605.1 of Pelobates fuscus. Taxonomy (NCBI): domain Eukaryota; kingdom Metazoa; phylum Chordata; class Amphibia; order Anura; family Pelobatidae; genus Pelobates; species Pelobates fuscus. The sequence continues at coordinate 332,044,865 of NC_086320.1, read as the reverse complement.
CGGTGGCATACCTGAGTCGGAAGTTGTTGCCAAGGGAGGTCAGTTATGCCACCATTGAGAAGGAGTGTTTGGCCTTGGTATGGGCACTCAAAAAACTCACACCCTATCTCTATGGCCGGGCCTTCACCCTCATCACGGATCACAATCCCCTAGTTTGGCTCAACCGGGTCTCAGGGGATAACGCCCGTTTGCTGCGCTGGAGCCTGGCGTTACAGCCCTATGACTTTACTATTCATTATCGCCCAGGCAAGCAAAACGAGAATGCTGATGGACTGTCGCGCCAAACGAACTTGGCCTCAGATTAAAAACTTTGGAAAGACCCGTCAACCCTATTGGACCAGGAAAGGTCCAACCGAGTTGCCGGAGCAGGGAGAAAAAGGGGGGCCATTGTGAAGGATTTTTCATGTATTTGCCTGTGGGCCCTCAGTTAAACCTTCTCCCTGCTGTTTAAATGCCTGTATCTGTTCAGTTCAATATGTATGTACCACTTTAAGAACATTTTTCAAAAGTTGACAGTTGGCAGTTAACTCCTTGAGCCATTATTAAATTGGCAGTTGTCTCCCTGAATGGTGTTTCTTCTGGTTACTGGGGGATTTGGGATATTACCTTCTATACCAGCGGAGATCTGGGGATTTAATATTGCAGTCCCGTTACAACATCCTTTTGTTTTTCTTGCAATTACATATGTGAAATTAGATTGTGCTCTCTATTATCTGTAACACTAATGATATTTGTATGTTTGAAATTGTGCAGTCGACTAAATAAAGAATTTAAAATACCAACAAAAAAAAAACACATTTGGTAAAAGGAACATTATAGTGTCAGGAATACATATTTGTATTCCTGACACTAAAATGCTGGTGTGGCTGTTAAGGTCTCTGGCCTCACTCCGATTGAGCTGAAAAGGTGTTTTACTCACCTCTTTTCCCCATAGCATGACTGACTCTGCCTCCATTGCTGAGATCATCACACTTGATGATCTCAGCCAATCCAAAGCTTTCCCATAGGAAAGCATTGTGAGACCATTGCGCATGCGTGGCAAAACTGTGCCAATCAGCATCTTCTCATAGGGATACATTGAATCAATTAATCTCTATGTAGAGCGTTAAGCACCTCCATGCAGAGTGTGGAGACACTGAACACCAGTGCTGCCCACTGTGCAGCACTGAGACAGGAAGCACCTGTAGTGACTGTCTGAATGACTGAAAAGGCAGTGTTTACAGTGCTAACCTTTCAAGGAAATACTATAGACACCAGAACCACTACATTAAGCTGTAGTGGTTCTGGTGACTATAGTGTTCCTTTAATTGAACTATGGACATTTTTAAACAATTTTTTCTATTGAGGAGTCTTATTGCCAAAATAATCTGTCATGGTGAGTTGAGAATTTTTTAAGAAATTACTGGCAGATGTCACTGGTGACCATACCAAATAAGCTCAACTGGTACCAGGTGCCCCATGTTTGGGAACACAACCTCTTCCATATATATTCAGGAGACATTCCAGAGGTAAACTGAGCAACTTCATTCTCTGCCAGAAATGGACAATGGGAGCTTGATGTAGGCTTTGCTGAGCTGAAATAATGTCCTTTTTTGGTGAGCAATAAAGATGTTTGCACACCTACTGTTTGCCTAAAATGTAGGCCAAAATAACACAAGAAAAAAATATTGCTTGATTGAACTAGAGCTTTTTTTCTAACTTGGCTATTTGTTTAATGTGAGATTTATCTCACTGTTTAGACAGTAGACCACACAAATATTTGAATATGTTTTGCATGTCATAGGAAGTATTGCCAAGCAACAAGTAACTAATTACATTTGTTAAAACTAACTCCATAATTTGCCAGAAGCTGCATGTTGTTAAAATATAGGTTACAAGCATTGCAATTGATGGATGTTCACTGACCATATTTACATATTTAGGTTGAAGAAGTCCCTGGAGAGTTTACACAAGAGGATTTAGCAGAAGATGATGTCATGCTGCTGGATGCATGGGAACAGGTGAAGTTTGAAAGATTTTAAATTCTATGTTTCAGCATTGTCACTTGCGAGGTATCTGCATTTTTTGCCAAGATCACCCAGGTAACACATCCACTTATATGTGGTCTCCCACCTGAGTGTCACCATCTTTGCAATCTTCATCTATTGAGCTACCAGGAGACCCATCGTATTTCTTCTCTTGTACATGTTCTGACCAATTGCATATAGGCCCAGTCTCATCAGTAAGCCTCCCATATAGTATCATGTGTAAGCAAATACCAAACTATCAACTGTTAATGTACTAGAACTCCCATAAGCACTTACTGTGTTTTAAATACAGTTAACGGTTAATGGGGGTTTTATTATCCCAACATGCAGCAATCTGTTTTTGATTACCCTGCTTTATAAGGTATATTTAATAAATGTTGAGGTGCACAATACTGATTGCATACCTATCAACGGCAGAAGTATGGAATCAGTACACGGTTTGATGGCACTATATTAGGTCCTCCAAGTGACAAATCCAAAAAGAGTTGAACCTGCATGAAAAGGGCTGTCCACCCATCATGATGGCCAGTCCCACTTAGGACTGCAGAAGGGCAGAGGGCTTGGGGTCAGTTCTCTAGTGTCCTCAGATCTGGGAAATCAGGGAACATACTTGGCTCCTGAAACCCTGAATTCAGGACTATCCCACTGACAGGACAATTGACATATATAAAGATAAAATAGCAACCGTGCATGAAGACATGTTCATTGCACATTACCTGTAGCAACTGACTCAAGCCTATCTCTGTAAAAGAGCAAACAATTCTCACAATAACGTAGCTTTTTCATCCATCGCTGTGAACCCATATGCAATGCTTTCATTTTGTATTTTTCACACTTAGCTATTCCTATGGATTGGAAAAGATGCCAATGAAGTTGAAAAGAAAGAATCTTTGAAAACAGGTATAGAAGGTTTTTGTTTTGTTTTTTATAATGCATTTTCTTTTGACAGATTTTATTTTGCAAGATGATGAAATGGCTAGAAAATAGTAATCAGATGGAATTCACTCAGAAATCCATTTTTAAAATACTTATACCCGCAGCTTGACGTCTAGGGGAGATTTGCCTGTGTAAAGTTAATGAGTGTTGAAGTTCCACTTAATTGTTAATGTTTATTGATCTTGTTACTACTACTACTGTGCATTACCTGTAAAATCAAATAGAACAGCACACAGGGGAGAAATTATGTTTACAGCCACAAGCCTACACCTCTTCTCTCCGTACATTTGTATGTGGTATAGTGACAATAAAGTGACAGTACTAGTCTAATATAAAAAAATATATGCTCTTATTTAATTGTAGTTTGTTTATGTAATGTCTAGTAACTTGGTCCAAACTCACCTCTCATTTAATAAGGTCAGAAAATAGTCAATTATTCCAGTAGTACAATAGTATGGTACAGGCATAGGCAACCTTCGGCACTCCAGATGTTTTGGACTACACCTCCAATGACGCTTTATCAGTATTATGGGTGTAAAAGCATTATGGGGGATGTAGTCCACGACATCTGGAGTGCCAAAGGTTGCCTATCCCTGACATAGTATAACAGTTTTAAAATATATCCTGCACAACCTATTGCAGCAAGTTCACCGAGGCTGTAAATATAGAAAGAAGCAGCAGTATTAATGTAAAGAGTGGCTGAATAATGTACTATGCAATGGCTATATAACTATACTATGGCTGAATAATGTACTATGCTATGGCTATATAACTATACTATGGCCGAATAATGTACTATGCAATGGCTATATAACTATACTATGGCTGAATAATGTACTATACTATGGCTATATAACTATACTATGGCCGAATAATGTACTATACTATGGCTATATAACTATACTATGGCCGAATAATGTACTATACTATGGCTATATAACTATACTATGGCTGTATAATGTACTATACTATGGCTATATAACTATACTATGGCCGAATAATGTAATAGTAGTGAAGAACTATTTATTAACTATTAAAGAAAAAAAAACAACAGAAAACAAACTAAACATAGAACATAGTGTGACTTTTTTACTCTACTGAATTTTATAAATGTTCTAATCTTGGTTATATGGAAACCAGGTAGAAGACGTTTTACATATGTCTAATACATGCTTTAAGTGACTTGCAAATTTGTAATTTTTATAATATGTATTAAAAACGGCTGGATAACAGAAAACCAAAAAACAAAACATATCAGTTATTTTTCATGTTCTAATAGCAAAAATGTATGATAAGGTCCACTTCTCTAGCTTACTAATAAACAATTACATTTGTTGTCATTTTTTCACATCTTTTCAGCCAAGCAGTATATTGAGACGGACCCTTCAGGAAGAGATAAGGGTATTCCAATTATAACAGTGAAACAGGGGCACGAGCCCCCAACATTTACTGGATGGTTCTTGGCCTGGGACTCTGCAAAATGTTGAGACCTTGATGGACCTTGTAACACAAACAACAGTAATATCTGTCGAGCCATTGTTTGCATTGTTATGTTTTGCAGTATGTCTGTTTTATATTAGCATGCACATGATATAGCCCAAATTCATTGAGTTGCACTATTACAACCCTTTGTGTTCCAGAGAAGCAGTGAATATCTGGAACTTTTACAATGTATACTTCAAATATTTCACAATGTTATCAGTTACAGCCATGTGGATTATTTGTGTTGGTCCTGACATTACAACCTTGTCATCTTAAGGGGCATCCTTTACAATCAACTCACTGCCAAACTCTACACATCCAGCCTTGGTTTAGACCTAATTATTAATCTAACTATTGAAGGTCGGGTCTGACCCTAAACTTTTCCTGAGAGTTAATCCGGTAAGTGATATTAGATTAAAAGTTAATTGCTCCCTTCAGAGTCACGTAAAGACTTAACGAATGGCGCACAATCGAAAGGGTATATAAAAAAAATCTCACTGGTGAAATTTTAAAAGGGAAAAAACTTATGCATTTCTGGGTATGCTGTTACTTTTGAGTTACCCATGGATTTTTTTACTCTGCACTATAATAGATTTTTGTTAATGAATGAGGCTCTATTATCACAAAAAAATAAAAATGGGAAAAATCACATTGTGGATACTTTCGATAAACACTGTGTTTCCTATTGGCACAATGTATGCTGTTCATGTTTTGGTAATATTGCTATTGCTACAAGGTTTTTTTATGCATTCTATTTTAATTTTGCATTTAAGACATTTACTTAAAATGTTGTTGTTATTAATTGTCATGGTTGACTTTTTAACTGAGCATTAAAAAGTGATTACAATTTCTGTAGAATTCTGCATTCTCATATCAATGTATTGTGTAGTTTCAAAATATAAGATTAATTATGACAATCACGTTTTATAATAATCTAATAAAATGTGCGATTTTTATAGCGCTTTTCTCCCTGAGAGACTCAAAGCACTTTACAAATATACAAACATGAAGACATAAAAGTTAGGAGTTTCTGATGGTCAGATGAGCGGACAGAATGCCTGATGGAAGACCTTTTTTTTTTTTTAAAAGTCTGTAAGGACGGTGATCGAGTTTTATGAACGAATTTAATACATTCTATCACCTGGTATGGTCTACCAGTATAATTATCCCCAATTCCTATCTACTACCATTAGCAACTCTGAGAATAATACTGTATGTGTAAAGCTAATAGAACATATTGGTAAAAATTGGTTAGAAATATAATTAACCAGTATGCACATGTAGACTTAGAATAGGAGGTTTAGTTACTAAATTGGAATAGTGAAGAACTATAAGGGAATTGCTCATCTGACGTAAGTTTTTGAGCTGGATAATTTTTCAGAGTTCTGCTATTTTGGCCTTACATTTAAAATCCCATTGCCAATTATCTGCAAGCTTTAGTGCATACATACCACATATTTCCTTTGATAATGTATGTATTACTCATGTGGTACCTCTGATGGGCCTGGAGGTACTAAAATGCTCAATTAAATTAAATGATGTCTAAAATCTTAATTCTTTGAGTACCTGTTTACAAGTGGTATATAGGTATTAGACTGTGAGTTTCAAGAGCATTCCTCCCAATATTTTAAATGGTCAAAGAAGGACACTTTAATGTTAGGAGTGTGACTGGAGGTGTGACCAGCGACGTGATTGTTCTGAGAAATCAGATTTGACTTATTAATAAAAATGGCTACAACTAGAATGTAATATCAAACAATAATAATAATAATAATAACTATGTATCTTATTTACACAGACCGATTTCCAATCACATTTATTGTAGTTTAAAATCACATTACTCTGAGTATACACTCTGTTATACACCCAGATACACCAATAATATAGAGCTCCTAGAAAAGAGCAAGCTTAGGATAGAAGAAAGGGACACTGGGATTTGTATCCAAAATGGGGACTGCACTTCCTGAATTAGGACAGTTTGATGCTATGGTAGAGGTGTACTGTATTACTCTTAATTGACTTCATGTATGTCACTGCCAATTGATTACATCGGAACTCATGTAGGCACAGAATTCTCATGCTCCCCCCTCTAATTCCCCATCCCTTCCAAAGTAGACCCTCCCTGGACTGATAAGGAAGGGGGAACATGACTGATGCAGAGATAAGGGGATGGGACAAGAGGGATACATTGTGACAAAATGAGGACCGGATATATAGGGGACCGCTGGGTGAGGACTTACCAGTCATCTAGGAAAAGTGCAGGGATCCTGACTTTCCCACCCTCCCTCTCTAGGGGTTAGTGGAATTGTTGGTCGTTTTCTGTCTCTTCTTGTTTTGTCACAGCATGCGGGAGTCCTGGCCAGCGCAGTCGTAAGCGGAAGAAGGTGCCGAGGAGGCTCGGGGAGTCGCAGCCTGCCGGGAGCTGATGTCGGGGGCAGACTGCTCCGGACTCATGGTTTAACAGGATAGACCTGTCTGTTGGTGAAGAACCCCAACAGCCGACAGTGGTGAATAGTTGCTGGAATTGATTATCAATAAAATCTGTGGCCGTTGCCCTAACCCAACTTAACAAGGTGGGGGGTTGTTCCTGGGGGTAGTCAGCAGTTATAAAAAACAATATAGTCAAAAAGGTAGACCTAGGTGGAAAAGAGGAAACTCCCCATCCCCACACTAAGTCGACCCAATAGGAGGCCCCTCCCTTCAGTAATGCTTCAAGATAAAACTTAACTTTTATTATAATTAATCAAAAATAAAAAATATGATGCAAACGCAAACAAACAAATAATACATGGTAAAAAAAGGAAGATTTTTTTTTATAATATAATGATGGGGAGAGCCACAAAAATAACTGCGGGTGTGGACAATAATCAATGGTATAATATTTGTGGTCCTATCAAAAATACCCGCAGATAGAGGTCCAGCAAAAAAGCTCAATAGTTAGCTAGGGTGAGGTATAAGGAGGAGAGAAAAGGGGGGGAAGGGAGAGAGTTAAGTAATACTGGGACTCGAAAAGGTACAGAATCCTGGTGTGCTAGGTTACAAAAATAGAAACAAATAGTATCAAGTGCACATTGATACTTAGTTGCTCTTAGATCCCTGTGTAATAGGATGTTGTACTAAATCATGTTGTTGCTAAAAGTCAATAGAGCTGAATTTTGCAAACTTGTACCAGCTCACTGAAGGGAGGGGCCTCCTATTGGGTCGACTTAGTGTGGGGATGGGGAGTTTCCTCTTTTCCACCTAGGTCTACCTTTTTGACTATATTGTTTTTTTCTCACGTATGTAAGGGTTACCCCCTTGTAAGGATTCCCCTGGCACACTTAGAGGCTGGTTGACTTGTCACTGGCTTCTTTTCTTTTTTGACTTTAGTCAGCAGTTATGAAAAAAAAAAACGACTGTTTTATATGATAAAAAATGTTGTATACAAACATTGAGGGTTTGTGTGCTTGTATGTGAGTGTGTTGTATGTGTGCATGTGTAGTAATGTGTGAAAATGGCTGAGTGCAAGTATATGTGTGTATGTATGTCTGTGTGTGTGTGGCATTCTGTGTTTGTATAGAGTGTGTGTGCAGTAGTGTATGTGTGTGTAAGAGTGTGAGTAGCATAATTTTTTGTATTGTGTGTATTAGTGTGTGTAACAGTCTGGGTAGTAACAATATGTGCATCAATATGTGTAGTAATGTGTGTAGACACTGTGGGTTGCATTCTTGGTATTAGGATTGTTGAATAAAAATTACCTTTGGTTTGATATAGTAGTTAATGCAGCCTGGAGTTGTGTTTAGGATAGCCAACCTTCGGTGTCACTTTATGTACTAACTGTTTCCATAACCACTGATCCCATCCGTAGTATAAATAATGTTGAGGATTAAAGTGCCGTAACTCTAAGCAACATTTTTTAAATAACCCTAGTTTCAGGTGTATTTCACATCCTAAAGACATAATTCGGCAAAAGATTTGTACATCTATTTCAAAATAATTTGTGTTTGAATTGTTTCTGCCAGTTCAACTTATCTCTGCTCATATATTACTGGGCCAATATTCTCTTCCTCTTTTCGTTTTGTTACTATTTCCAATGTTCCTTTATATTATAATTCTATTATTATAACGTTTTATGCTTTGTAAAGCCGATAACAATAAGCTGAGCTGTTAATCACTTCATCAGTATAAATAATAAAAGACAACTTGGAACAGGAACAAAAATCACTGTTACTGGGCTGTTGCAATTGGTTATTGAGAATGCAAAAAACAATAAAATAAGGTGCCAAAATTGATGCATTTATTAATGTGAGCACTTTCACACAAAACACACGATGAAAGGTAAACACAAATTAAATAAAGGAGACACTGATAAGTGTCTAAAAATAGCACTCAAGGGAAAACAAACTCATGCAGATGTGGAAAGTCTCACAAATCATATCATCGCACTTAAAAAATACAGAATAAAATATCCATTTGCGTAGAGGCAAAGGAAAGCACGTCCATTTGGAAGGTTACGCATGTGCACAGCAACGTAAACGTGCATTGACTCTGCAATGGAAGTAGAATATCGAAATAAAAAGTCCTGCAAGACAACTCACAAAGAGAATCGATAAGGTGACTTTAACCCCTCAAGCTGGTAGTTATGGCTGATTTTAGTAACAAATTATCATGTTTACGAGGAAAACCAGAAGTGGTCAACCTCTCTTCCCCTTTATAAAAAAATGACACTGAACATTTCATTCTTTAATGATCAGATTTAAAAATCAAATTTTGTCCAATTTTACAAAATGTGCAGTTTCATGTTAAGTATGGCTTTACCTGCAACTGCTGTTGTGGCACTGCAGGCCAAATGTGAGTTCAATTGTGCACGCAAAAATAAAGAATAAAAAAAATAAAAACAAATTTTGTCCTAAATATACCTCCCTGACCTTTCCTGACTTAGGGTTATTCACTAAAGTGAGAATTCCAAGTGAATTTCAAATTTGAGGTCAAAATTACTGAAATGGAAGCATAACAGAGTTTGAGAATTCTTACAATTCAGCTATTTTGGCCTCAATTTTGAAATTCACTTTGTATTCCCAACAAGTCTCATTTTACTGAATATTTCTGTTTGTATTTTTTGCTGTTCTTACTAAATATTTCCTACACAGTGTTTATTATATCTCCACGCTCCTGTTCCCCCAACCATCATGGCAATGATTTCAGGAGTACTTGGTAATTTTTGAAGCCCAGGATGTCCACAGTTGGTGGAGGGAGCTGGTGCATATTAATATTTTTTTATTCTAAAATATGCAACTGCTTTTTAATGCAGAAGCCTATTACAAAACAGAAGGATTAGTAGTGTAGTGCTTCACCAGGCCACCTAGGGGAAATGATGATGTGCCCCAGGTTACAGTCGGGAAGGGGTGCTTGGGAATAGAATTTACAGCACACTCCTCTATTACTTAGATGGTATAGCAGGGTTCCACTGAATACCTGACTGTGCACCTTGGTCTTGTTTTCAGCTATGATTTCATTGAGCTCCTGAAGAGCTTCAGCATCAAGCTGTGTTTAGAGAACAGGACATAACATACAATGCTGGGATATGTTCGAATATATATCTATATCTCTCTGGTTATAAACAAAAACAAAATAAACCCTGCTCGTTTAGTGACTTCCATCTCTTAGTATTTTTTTTAAAAATATATTTCTACCTATCAGTCAACCAAGAGGTCATTGAGTTTTCTTTTGGGCTCCAGCACCAGGTGGTAATCCTGCTGAGGAATTTTTTATGTAGTTTGGGAAACCATTTTGAAGATGACAGTGCCTTTTAATTTATTGTGAATGATTTCCAGCAGAGGCCACAAAGTGACAATAGTAAATAAATACGTACTTCGTGTTTCCTCTCCCATAACGGTTATGCTTTAAACATTTCCGATGGCAGTCAGAGGCCCTTCTCCACAGAAATCCTGGTGAGAACCCAATTTTGCATAAAGAAGCCTACCAGGTATAACAGCAATATGCCTAGAGGTACATAACACATGCTTCCTGCAACGTTTGTTTACTATCAAAGGACTTACATTCTTTGCTCAGGAACTGTGTACAAGTTCAGGTCTAAGACCCTGAGAGACAAAATGGCCACCAAATGTGTCCCCTGACTGAATGGACACAGGCCAAATCAAAACTTGTTTGTTCCTACCTACCTTCAGTCGGCATTGGTTGATATAAAGAGAAGGCAGATAGTTCAATAGACAAGCCCCCCTCAAGTGTGTTTATTATGCAATTTTACTCTTTTACACTGTTGTTGAGTTAATTTGAGACTTTTAATGTATTTTCTTTCTGTTTAAGCATTTATAATACAGCACAATTTACAGTGAAATTGTTTTATTGTTTGACTTGCATCTCTTTATATATTAAATACATGGTATTACTTCCGTTATTGACACAACATGTTTGTATTCTGCTTTATACTACAGTAAATACAATTGCTAGGTTCCAAACGCATGTAAAATCGGGAAATAAGATACTTAGAAGTACTGTTTTATCATATTCATTCTCTTGATTTACCATCAATAAATATTATTAGTGTAATATTTCACTTTCCCATAAAATACACTTGGATATCTTGTAACCATGATAGAATAAAACAGATGCTTCTTGCATCACTGATTTAATAATTACAGTACATATGACATCAACCAGAAGCCAGCGAAAAGCTGATTGCATATGGAAAAACAAGATTCCTACTGTATATTTTATACTGATTGCATTATGCAAGGAAATAGCTAATCAGTCAATTTTTTTTTGCTTCCATTTTAGTAAACAATAAATAAACAAGTCCCTGAGAAGGTGACCTTTATTTTAAGCGTATTAAATAATGTTTTCCTTAAATTAGCAAAATGATCTTAAAAATTATATTGTGCGTGCTTATGGCTTCATTACTATGCACGAAACACAGAAAACAGCATAACAGGAATTTGGAACCTGTCTCTGTCGATCATGTTTTTTGTTTTTTTTGGATTACTTTATAAAAGATACTTGATTAAAGGAACACAACAAAAAAATCAACAACAGGGAAAGCCTGAGAACTGAGTGTTGACCAACACAATTCTCTTGCCTTTGCTGCCTTGTACCATGTGGGGCATTTTAAGAGTTCCCAGGCGGTGTAAAAAAAAGGCATACAGAGAAATGAGTCAGAGTGTGCCAGGTTTTCGTTTCCATTTCCAAGCATGAAAAGATAGGCTTCCAAAATCTCCTTGGCAGCTCTCGGCCTCAATGCACTTCTGGTCACTGGTGCACAGTGGAGAAAACCTCTTATCTTGGAATCTTGGAATTATTGGATATTAATACGAATTTGACCGGGAAACAGACATGGTGTGGGGTAGCTCAGGACCCACAGGGAGTCATCCTTCAGCACACAGGAAAGTAAACCCATCTGTGAAGGAAACCTCTGGTGAAGCATGGCTTGAATGCCTGACCTTCCCTCTACGCTTTAAGAGGCAATTATAGAGAATTCAATATATGCCAGGCTTTCTCTCTCTTTTTTTTTTGTATTCTTTATTTTAAAAGGATTTTTGGTTTACAGGAAGGAAAAAAGAAAGAAACCACAAATCACATGACGGAACACAGTTGGTGTTTCAAGTAGGTTGGGCTTTCTCTTTTATAATCTATTTAACTTGGCAGAGACACAGACAGGCAGAGACACAGACAGGCAGACAAAAAGCAGATAATGTAGAGATTGAGATATGATATGGACACCTGGAAAAAACTATACACTAGGCAATTCCCTTCCTTCCCTATTTGCAATTCACCCAACACAGTACGTGCAATGCTTAAAATCCCCTTTGAAGAAGCACCGATATTTCATAATTGTTAAACAAGTAGTTTAGAAAATATAATGTCCCCTGCTAGAACCTCCATTGCTGAGATCAGATTGTGGATAGTTGAGCTCCAAGTCTTCAGACACATCCAACTGAGGCATAGATCTCCACGCCTTGAGATGGTATGAGAACCATGGAGATAGGTGAAGATCTGTCAGAGCCTCAGTTACAACTGGGGAGACATGGAACGTTCAAGCAGTTACAGCAGCAGTTATGTTTCTGACATCACAGCATGACATGACCTATTATGATTTAACTGCTAAAGATCACAGTTCCTAAAATGAGTATCTGCATTGATAAAAAAGTGATAAACATGTAAAAGTAGTCTTTATAATTAATATTAATTGTATATGAATATAATAGAAAATTTTCAATATACTTCACAAATCAAAGAATGTATACCATAAATATAAACATAGCAATACCGTTGCAAGAAAAAGTATGTGAACCCTTTGGAATGATATGGATTTGGAATGGTGATGATCAGATCACATTTTATGACCAATTTGTGCAGAAATCCATATCATTCCAAAGGGTTCACATACTTTTTCTTGCAACTGTAAATACAAAATAAAGTATATATAGATAAACAAAAAGTATAGATATATTTTACCATTGAGAAAGGCCATAGGCCAAAATGTTGGGTGTCCAGTGTGCCATACCCTGAGCTCTTGTACATAAGGATGGTTGAACACTGTTTGCAGCATTACTTCTGGTAATAGATATCTATACTTTTTTGTTTATCTATATATACTTTATTTTATTATTTATTGCTATGTTTATTTTTATGGTATTCATTCTTTGATTTTTGAAGTATAGTCAATCTGGACATTTACACCCTCATATAGGATACATGTATGTATATATCTATTGACTTTTTTAAAATAAGAAAATCAATAAAATATATAGTTTTATAATACTTGGTGTGAAGCTGATTATTATTTATTGTATGTATTTTGACCACTAGGGAGGTTGTTCTTCAGGTTTTGCAACCTAATCAATTGTGATATGCTGCATGTGGTTGTATTCCCCTTCTCATACATACACACACACACACACACACACACATTAACTATTTTATTCTGAGCAGGGCAGAAAAGTCATGGGATCCCAGTATTTCCCTTAAACCCAGACAACACCTTGGGTGATGGAAAAGAAGGCAAACCAGGACAGTCATTCATATTGGTTTTATCTAGGAAAATCAAGCAATATGGGATTATGAATTCTGAGAGGGAGCACACTCTGTCAGCATCCTTTCGTTTGTACCAGACAGTTATAATGAAAAGGCAGATTACTGGGTGGGAGGGTGCTATGAGGAAAGGATGGTGTGCTAAGGGGCTATGGTAAAGCAGTTCACTGCTCATTCTCCTATCTTCCAGTCACAGACAGCAGCTCCCTGTCAGAGCAAGTAGAGGAAGAAGATGATCCTCTATCGTAGTCCACCAGGCCACTCTACAGAGAATGAGTTATGGGAAGTGGAAACTCTCTGCACCTATGTATTGCTTGTCACCTGGAAATAGTGCCCCCTGGCTGGTGCACCCTAAAGCAGCCACCTGTTCCACCTTCTGGTAGAGCCAACCCTGCGAGAACAGTTAGCAACATATGCTTGTTGCATTATGACAGAAGGTTTTCCTGAAACTAACTGTCATACAAACTGCAATCTGGCAAGGTATCAAACAGAATCCCCTATGGTACTGTTCCTTAAACATTTGCACATACCATTAAGGCTGGCCCTAACCTCTGTGGACTGTCTACTAATCAGGTATATGGGCCATAAATTCCATGACTATCACCCATGGCTTAATTTGGATGAAAATGGTTAGTTATATGAAATTATACACATGACATGATTAATTTTATTGTAATTTGCACTAGAGCTTAATTAACGCAATCTCCAAATTTGGCATAGTAATGATTAGAATTAGGCTCAGTTTAGTGCATACATTATGTTAGGGGAATTAGGGTCCAAGATATATCTTGGAATCTTGGATATTAATATGAATTTTACCAGGAAACAGACAAGATGTGGTATACCTAAGGACCCATGGACAGTCATCATTCAGCACTCAGGAAAGGAAACCCATCCTGTGGAGGAAACCTCTGGGTAAGCATGGCTTGAAGAACTGACCTTCCCTCTAGGTATTAAGAGGAAAATACAGAGAATTCAGTTAGACGCAGGACTTTCTCTTTTATAAACTATTAAACTTGGCAGAGACACATGCAGACATAGACACAGACAGGCACACACAGAGACAAACAGTCAGATATAAAGATAGACTAGATAGAGTAGATTACAAAAGCAGATAAAACAGAGATTAAGAGATGATACAGATACCTGGTAAAAAACAAAACAAAAACAAAAAATACAGTAGGTAATTCATTCCCTTCTCTGTTCGCAATCCATCCAAAAAAACATATGCAATGCTTAAAATCCCCTTTAAAGCATCGATATTTGATAATTGGTATACAAGTAATTGTGTGAAATATAACACCCACTGCTAGAACCTCCATTGCTGAAATCAGGCTGAGGGTAGTCAAGCTCCAAGTCTTCAGACAAATCCAACTGAGGCATAGATCTCCATGTCATTGAGATGGTATGAGAACCATGAATATAGGTGAAGCTCTGTCAAAGTCTCAGTTATAACTGGTGAGAAATAGAATGTTCAAGCACTTACAGCAGGAGTTATGTTTATGACATCACAGCATGGCATCACCTATTATGATTTAACCGCTAAGGATCACAGCTCCTGAAGTTAGCATTATCTACATTAATATAAAAGGGAACAGTGATAAACATGCAAAAGCAGTCGTATCAATCAGGATAAACTGTATATGAATATAAAAGTAAACTTTGTAATCCCTGTTCCTTTCGTACCTTTTATTTCTCTTAGAGAAAACCATTTTGTATCAATATATCTACTTTTATCTGTTTCAAACATAGTATTCTCTCTATGGTCTTATCATACTAAACCTGATTCTTTTCTTTGCCCACTCCCACACAGTTGTTAATTAACTGTGATTCACAATGTAGTAATTAAATCCCATTCTCTTCCTTTAAAGTGGTTGTCTCTCTTACTCTATATGTTTTTATTCTGAGCTGCGCAGGACAGTCAGGGGTCCCAGTATTTCCCTTAAACCCAGACAGCACCTGGGGGGGAGGGAAAAAAAGGCAAACCCGGACAGTCATTCATATTGGTTTAATCTAGGACAATTAAGAAACATGGGGTTATACATTCCGAGAGAGGGAGCACACTCTGTCAGCATCCTTTGTACCAGGAAGCTAAAATGAAATGACAGAGTACTGGGTGAGAGGGTGCTATGATGTAGTGATGGTGTGCTAACTCACTGCTCATTCTCCTATCTTCCAGTCACAGAAAGCAGCTCTCTGTCAGAACAAGTAGAGAAAGAAGATGATCCTCTAGCATAGTCTGCAAGGCCACTCTACAGAGAATGAGTGGTAGGAAGTGGGAGCGCTCTGCACCTCGTCTTGCTTGTCACCTGGAAATTGCACCCTCTGAGCTGGTGCATCGCAAAGCAGCCACCTGTTCCGCCTTCTGGTAGACTGTTATACCAACTGCAATCTTGCAGGGTATTGTGGCAGTGCCCCCTATGAAACTGCGCCTTCAGGAATTTGCACAGGTCTCATACCATTTAGGCTGGCCCTAACCTCTGTGGACAGTCTGCTAATCAGGTACATGGACAGTAAATCCCATGATTATCACCCATGGTTTAATTAAGATGAAAATATTGAAAGTTATATGAAATTGTATCCATGACATGATTTATTTTTATTGTTATTTGCACTTGAGCATAATTGACACAGTTTTTTTAAATTTGGCATAGTAATGATTAGGGTTAGGTTCACTTTAGTGCATTCATTATGTTAGGGGACGTAGGGGCCAGGGTATGCCTTGGAATCTTGGATATTAATATGAATTTGATTCATATTAAGAAGCAGCCAAGATGTGGATCTCACGGAGAGTCATCCTTCATCACGCAGGAAAGGAAAACCCCACTAGGGAAGGAACCTCTGGGGAACCATGGCTTGAAGAACTTCCTTTCCCTCTGGGCATTAAGAGGCAAATACAGAGAATTCAATAGATGCAGGGTTTTCTCTTTTATAATGTGTTTCACTTGGCAGAGACACGGACAGATATAGACACAGACATGCAGACATAGTGAGACAAACAGGCAGATCTATAGATAGACTAGGTAGACTAGAGAGAGTAGATTACAATAGCAGATAAAACAGAGATTGAGAGATGATAGAGAAACCTGGAAAACAAACTGTACAGTAGGTAATTCCCTCCCTTCCCTGTTTGCAATCCATCCAAAAAAGCATGTGCAACGCTTTAAATCCCCTTTGAAGCACCAATATTTGATAATTGGTATACAAGTAGTTATGTGAAATATATCGTCCTCTGCTAGAACCTTCATTGCTGAGATCAGACTTGGGGTAGTCAAGTTCCAAGTGTTCAGACAAATCCAACTGAGGCATAGATCTCCATGTCATTGAGATGGTATGAGAACCATGAATATAGGTGAAGCTCTGTCAGAGCCTCAGTTATAACTGGGGAGAAATAGAATGTTCAAGCATTTACAGCAGCAGTTATGTTTATGACATCACAGTATGACATCACCTATGATTTAACTGGTAAGGATCACAGTTCCTGAAGTGAGCATTATCTGCATTAATATAAAAGGGAACACTGATAAAAATGTAAAAGGAGTCTTTACACTCAATTATAAATTGTATATGAATATGAAAGTAAACTTTGTAATCCCTGTTCCTTTCGCATCTTGTGTACCTCTTACAGAAACCATTTTTTAAATTAATTTTTCTACTTTTATATGTTTCTTTTCATTGTCCACTCCCACACTGTTGTTAAATAGCTGTAATTCACAATTTTCTCTATTTCTTTATTCTGAGCTGCGCAGGACAGTCATGGGTCCCAGTATTTCCCTTAAACCCAGACAACACCAGGGGGTAGGGAAAAGAAGGCTATAAAGGACAGCCATTCATATTGGTTTAATCTAGGACAATTAAGAAACATGGGGTTATGCATTCGAAGAGGGAGTACACTCTGTCAGTACCCTTTAGTTTGTACCAGGAAGCTGTAATGAAAGGGCAGAGTACTGGGTGAGAGGGGGCTATGGTGTAGTGATGGTTTGCTTACTGCTTATTCTCCCCACTTCCAGTCACAGAGAGCAGCTCCCTGTCAGACCAAGAAGTGAAAGAAGAATATCCTCTATCATGGTCAGTGAGGTCACTTTACAGAGATTGAGTGGTGGGAGGTAGAAGCTCTCTGCACCTCCATCCTGCTTGTCATCTGGATATAGAGCCTACAGGCTGGTGCACCCTAAGGCAGCCACCTCTTCTGCCTAGCAAAATATTCCTGTTCCATTATGACAGGAGCTTTTCCTGAAACTAACCCTCATACAAGCTGCAATATTGCAGGGTATCATGGCAGTGCCCCCTATGAAACTGCGCCTTGGAAATTTGCACAAGTCTCATACCATTTAGGCTGGCACTCTGTGGACAGTCCTCTGTGGACAGTCTACTAATCAGTGGACAGTCTACTAATCAGGTATATGGACAGTAAATCCCATGACTATCACCCGTGGTTTAATTTGGAAATGGTATACATAACAGGATTCATTTTTATTATAATTTGCACTAGAGCATAAGTAACACAGTTCTCAAATTTGGCATAGTTATGATTAGGGTTAGATTCAGTTTAGTGCATACTTTAAGTTAGGGGACTTAGGGGCCAAGATATATCTTGGAATCTTGGATATTAATACATTAGTAGCTCAGGATTCACTGAGCATCCTTCATCATCATTTAGGAGAAGAAACCCACCCTGTGGAGGAAACCTCTGGGGAACCATGGCTTGAAGGACTGCCCTTCCATCTGTGCAAATACAGAGAATTCAATAGATGCATTGCTTTCTCTTTTATAAACCATTGAACTTGGCAGAGACACAGACAGATATAGACACAGACACAGTCAGGCACACACACAGACACAGAGACAGACAGGCAGATATATAGGTAGACTGGATAGACTAGATTACAAAAGCAGATACAACAGAGATTGAGAGGTTATATTGACACCTAAAAACACTGTAAAATAAGTAATTCCCTTCCTTCTCTATTTGCAATCCACCCAACCCAGCCTGTGCAGTGCCTAAAATCCTATTGAAGACGCGTCGATATTTGATAATTTTTATACAAGTAATTTGCAAAATATAACAGTAAATCTAAACAAGTAAAAACACATCTTTCAATCTCTCTCTCGTGCACTCTCTTCCTTTTATTCGTTTACAGTAGATCTGTGAGATGACGATCCTGTCAAAGAACATGTTAATTAACAATTGAGCTTCAGTTACAATGAAAATAAAGACGCAATAGGTATTAGGCACTGCTAATGCAGGATTCCTACTGGAATATTCGGAACTGACATCTAACCTTCAGAAAAAGTTTTACATCTCTAGCAGAGCTCATCTTATTAAATTAACAATATCTGTAATATTTAATTCCACGTTACATTATTTATATTCCTTAGAAATAATCTGAAACTGCTATATGAAATATTAAAACGACTGAAAAAATGATTATAAAGAAAAAAAGAAAAGCCTTCCTTCTTGTTATTTAATCTGTTCGGCAGTTTTAAATAAATGATAGGACCATAATTATTTAAAGGACCTACACACTCAGATAACTGATTTGATTCCAACAAAAATATGAACAGCAGTAAAAAAAAAAATTACTCCACTGCCCAAATACAAAATAAATAAAAATCACTGTTTAGTAACTAAATGAAAACTTGCATGCATTTAATTATGCACTTTTACATTGGAGCTATATATATAAAAACAGCTTGCAAAAACTGCATATCTCTTGTTTGCTGCCTTTGCAAGCCCTCCCCTTCTAACCCCACCCAGACTTTTTGTGGCTGTCCAATCACAGACTTCCCAATGCATTTCTATTGAAAAAAAATAGGACACACTATTCGCACATAAAGTTTTTTTAGCAAACTAAAGTGCTTTCGAGGTCTGGTGTGCTCTCCCCACCCTTCCACAAAACCTTGTCCTTGCACATTGAAAAGCTGTTGGATTTTACAACCAGCCCCAGTACTGCACCATATATTTGAGCTTCAACTTCCCATGTTATGTTATTAGACACATGACTGGCATTAATTATTTTAACCTTATAACATGAAAATTCTGCATACTCTAGGGCAGACATAGGCAACCTTTGGCACTCCAGGTGTTGTGGACTACAACCCCCATCATGCTCTTACACCCATAATGCTGGCAAAGCATCACGGGAGGTGTAGTCCAAATCATCTGGAGTGCCGAAGGTTGCCTAAGCCTGCTCTAGGGCATCACTTTTCATTTGAGGCCCATCACCATGGTGAATTTATGTGTCAGTGAAAAAGGAATGGTTGGTTTGGTAATGATGAGTAAAATAAGAATTTGACCCATTTAGGGATCACAGAAGTGTATTTAGGGAGTCAATAAAGTGACTTAATAGTGATTTTATGTGTGCCATTGAAAAAAAGGCTGAGAAGGCAGCAGCCCTCCCTTTAAGCCTACATAATATTTACGAGAATACTGATTAGCTTGATATTTGCAGCTAATTAAATCATTTCTCTAATGGAAGTGAATAGACTTCAAGAAGCATCATTTTATCCTTGAGAAGAGGTTGTTTCAAATATTAGCAATTTAGCTAAGACAAATCAATCAGATCCAAGCCAGCTTCAGTTATTGACCAATTAGTATAACCTGAATTAAAAAAAACACTAAACAAAACAAAGAAAAATCAGATAACAAGTAACAGTACAAATCACGATACAACCTCATTTACAATTTGTTCTGTACTGAAATTAAGAAGCTGGAGGAACAAAATTCCCAGACAGCTTAGTGCTTTCGGAACAATTATATCACTGAAGAGAACATGCTGCAATGCTTAAACATGCTTATACAACACTTACATTGGAAATCCCGTTACGTGACTGAAGCACACTGAGTACAATTCTGCAATGCATTATAATTCATTAAAACATTTACAATTGTAATTTAACATGCTAAAACCATAGTGAAACAAGTTTGTGGAGTCCCTGGGGTTTTCTTCATGCAATTACTGCCTTTGAATTTGTTATAAAGATTTAAAAAACAACAATGCAAAGGAAATAGCTACCCCGATGTTGCAGACGTTCTTTGCCTTTGGTGTAGCCTATTCTAAAATTTGGTTAAAATTGTCATTTAAGTGATGGCGTGGTATCGTCTGACAATGAAATTAATGTGAATCATATCAATATGAATGTAGTCTCTGTAATTTGTAAAACTGTGACGCTAAGTTGGAGATTTTTTTCCAAAATCAGATATTTGGGCCCATACGTTGCAGTTTGATTTTTATTTCATTACAATTCACGTGACGGTGTATTCGTGTTTAATTATGCCTGAGCAAAACATTTTACAATCAATATCTTAATGATATTCTGCCAAATTTTCCAATATCCAGACACTTAACCTATCGATAGGTGACAGTGGGCGAAGAGCAATGTAAGATCTAGTCCGTTCATCGTTCACCGACTGAATTGTAGGAATTGAAAACCAAATTGCTAAATTTAGGCAAAACGTCCTGTTATGGAAAATAAATCTCCAACTTAGTTATACTCACAGTTTGCCTATTTTTTAACCTACATTTTCATATTTGGGTTTCCATTCACTGCAATTCTGCTTTTAGTGAATAAAAAAAAACACCTATGATGACCAACATGGTGATTTACTAAGATGAGAATTCAAAGTGAATTTCAAATGTATGGTCAGAGTAGCTGAACTGAAAGCATTACTAATTTTAGAGAATTGCCCCACTTTGACTACTTTCACATTATGTTAGAAATTCACTTTAATTTCACCTTGAATTCTCACTTTGAATAAGGCTGATAGTGTTTTATCCAGAAAAAAGACACAAAAAGTCTAAACCAGGGGTGCCCAAAAGGTAGATCTGTAGATGTTTTAGAACTACAACTTCCATGATGCTTTGCATGCCTTTGGACTGCCTTTAGACCTTTAGAATGGCAAAGCATCATGGAAGTTGTTGTTTTAAAACATCTGAAGATCTACCTTTTGGGCATTACATATATTATATACTTATGTTATAAGTAGGATTGTCTGGATGAAGAATTGTAAGATTTTTGGATGCTTTTTTGTCACTGTAAGAAATTAAAAATGTGTGGTACATTCACCCTGCAGTGACCCCTTAACACCTTTACAGGAATAGTTGTTGTCCATCAACCATCGAAGGATATCGACCAACTGTTTCCTCTACTGATGCATATAACCAGTGAGCTCCCTTGGCAGCTTTCAGAGTGAGCATTGTGCACTAACATTTACTATTGTCTGAGGAACAAAAGACATAGATGAACCAGTGTAATCCCAGAGAGGTGAGTATTGTACTGGACTCACAGGTTTCACTCTAATTAAATATTTAAATTACCTGAAACTTGGAAATCCACCTTCATTTTAAAATAAGACGGTAATGTGACAACAGATTTTTGTGCCTAATATTTTATTTAAATCACAAAAATAAAAAAGTAGTAATAATAATGAATTTCAAACAAGCAATACTACTGAAAACAGTGTTTTAATAAAACAAAGTTTCCATAAGGCCACCTCTTTCCCAGTGGTGCCACTGGCCCTCACTGGAGATGGAAGAATGTCAAGGAGGACGGGCTGAGGGGAGGATTTTGGCAGCATATGACCAAGGCCTTGCTACCATTAGTCATCTGTTGCTATGCATGCTGATGACAGACTCCAAACATGCACACAATTGACATTGGCCATATCGAAACTCTCGTTCCATTCTGGCTAATGTTGATGCTTGAGGTGGCGTTACACCTCTGGTAGCAAATGATTTTAACTGTCTCTCAGTGAAACACTGCACATACAGACTCAATGCACCATAACCACGTCAAATCACTGAAGTAGTCATGGTTCTTATATTAACCTTTTAACAATGTAAAAAATAGAACTTGCAGTTTCTGCCTACAGTAAAAAAAAAAAACATCCTAAACACTGTGACACAAGAAATGATCTACAGGTCTATGGTTCAAATTAGGAAATGTGTCCCTCTGGAATCAAGAATACTCAAGAATATTTAAACAACCTGCTCATAGTATTTGAGATATTAAAATATAAGTTAAATAGATTCCTGCATTTATGAAGAAGAAAAAAACATGTGTCTGCCATGATTATTTCTGCAGCTTCTCTACTGCCTTTTTGCCGTATCGAGATGCTGTTGAGAAGTTGAGCAACTAATCACGTTAGTGATATTGGAAAAAAAAAAAAAAAACACCCAGTCTATAGATATTTCACACAGTTTTTGCATGAAGCCACCAGTCGGGGTGCAGTGGGACCTCTTTAATGAGCTTGTTGTATCTATAAGTTTATAGCATTGAACAATGCAATAGGTCACAGATTGAGTACATGGAGTTAAGTCATGAGGCAGCTCATTACATTTCACCAGTCACCACACACTTCCTTGCACCCTTCTCCAACCTTCTGCAAATCCCTTTCTATCCTTACTCCAGCATATACGTTTAAAATGTAGTCAGCTCCAACTCAGGTTCCAACTTATTTATTTCTAAAATATTTTACCAGGAAGTATACATTGAGATTTCTCTTGTTTTCAAGTACCGTATATACTCGAGTATAAGCCGAGTTTTTCAGCACATTTTTTGTGCTGAAAAACCGGAACTCGGCTTATACTCGAGTCAGAGTCTGTATTATGGCAATTTACATTGCCATAATACAGACCGGGGGAGAGGGGGGCTGGCAGAGCTGTAACTTACCTTCACAGCAGCTCCTCTCAGCTCTCTCCTCCTCCGCGCCGTCCGTTCAGCACCTCGGTCAGCTCCCAGTGTAAGTCTCGCGAGAGCCGCCTTACACTGGGAGTTGACAGAGGGAGCTGCACGGACGGCGCGGAGGAGGAGAGAACTGACAGGAGCTGCTGTGAAGGTAAGTTACAGCTCTGCCAGCCCACCTCTCCCTCCCACTGAACTACCAATGACACTGGACCACCAGGGAAGGAGCCCCCCTCCCTGCTATGTATCAAGCAGGGAGGGGGGACGAAAAAATATATAATAAAAAAAAAATCATAATAATTCAGTTAAATAATAAATTTCAGGGGCAGTTGCATAACAGGAGGAGGGCCCTTGCTGGATTTTATCACATTATAAAAAGTGGACATAAACATCCACACAAATACAGATGCACAAATTTACAACCATGTGAAACAGTGAAAAATATCTACACACATTTATGTATGCAGCATCTTCTATGGCCTTGATTCCTGCCCTCAAACCTATTAAATACTCCCTTTTGTATGTATCGTGACCCGGGTAGTTTTCTTAAAGGGAGACTATAGTCACCAGAAAAACTACAGCTTATTCTAGTTGTTCTGGTGAGTATAGTCAGCCCCTGTAGGAGTTTTTATGGAAAAGGCAGTGTTAACATTGTCCCCTGGGAACCCCTCCAGTCGCATCTCAATGCTCTCCATGTGGAGGTGCTGAATGGCCAAGCCGGTGTGTGCCCCGCCCCACCCCCATCCCGCCTTCTTGCCAGTCTTAGCCACACAGCACCCTGAGACACAAACAGCACAATCACACGCACAGCACCCTCCGGCACACAGCACCCTCAGACACACACAGTACCCTCAGATACACACACCGCACCATTACACACACCGCACCCTCAGACACACACAGCACCCTCACACACACAGCACACTCACACTAACAGCACCCTCACCCACACAACACACACAGCACCCTCCCACACACATCACCTTCACACACACATCACCCTCACATACACAGCACCCTCAGACACACACAGCACACACACACACACAGCACACACACACATATATATATATACATATATATATATATATATATATATATATATATAAAATATAATTTGTCTAAAGACAAAGAAAATTAGTAACATAGAATGGGACAGCAGATAAAAAACACCCTCACACATACAGCACCACTCTTACACACACACTGCACTCCTAGTACCAGGGCTCTCTCTGTTTTAGTTCTGCCAGTGGTCACAACCATCCATCATCTAGAAGAGACTTTAAAAAAAGAAAGTTGAAAATTTCTCATAAATCAAAAGTGTTTTGCAGTGTTTTTTTTGCTGGAGGTCAGCCTAAGGAATGCAGGCAAATTCTTTGCCAATTCTTTAGCTGGTATATGGATTGCAGAACATGTGCACCCACTCAGCAATAGCAGACGGAGCCAAACAAATGTCAATACTCTAACCCTAAGTGTCATTAATGCACAAATCACAAACTTACTGTCACCAATGCCTAGAGATAGGGTTTATGACTTTGTGATGCTAAGCTTAGATGTATTGAATTGAAAACCATATGATAAATCTAAATGTAATTTTTTTGATGACAAAGGGTTTTAGTAAATTAATTTAATGAAATGTATCAGGCAATTTAGGCACCATAATCAATACAGCCCATTGTAGTGGTTATGGCACCAGGAGTTCTCTGATACTGTCCAAAAGTAGGTTGTTAAATCATTCTTAGGAAAAGGTACGTAGTAACTTGCTTAGGAACTTCCACATTAGTTGTATTACAGAAGATGGCTGGGCTGGATGCATCAAACCATTTAAACAATTTGACTACTTTCTATTGGACAGTGTCAAGAGACTCCTGGTACCATAACCAGGCCATAGTAGTGATGGTGACTACACTGAAACATTCAGCACAGTGTTTTGCAAAGAGTATAAATGAATAGGTTATGGAGCCATTCAATGTGTGTAAGTACAACTGAGTGCTTTTTGATGGGCAGTAGCTTCATTAGATCTTTAAGTTCTTGACAAAAACATATGTTTAAAATAGTAGGCGATGGCTATAACAGCTGAAAGAAATGTGGGCAGAAAATGTCAAGGAGTGTCAGTATTGTTGAATACTTGCATACTGTGCATTACATTCCTGATAGGCTAATAAGAGTCACTCTTTGTAGCTAGGCATTTGCAGTATGCACGTGTACATTTTTTACATTTAATTGCAATGGGGCTTTAAACATGTTTTCCTCTCTCCCTCAGATCAGAGAGACACACACTTTAAAATATACAATATAATCATACTGTAACTTTGGCAGAGAAAAAAAGAGACATAAGCGAGAGAGGAATGTAGGGCACACATTAAAAGGGGCACTCTAAGCAATATAACTACTAAAGCTCTTTGAAGTAGTTATAGTGCAATGAATATTTAAGTGTCTTCCCTAGGTTTTATGTCAAAACTAGTTTTGAGCAGTTTGACAAAAACATGCTCTCCCCACCACACAAAGCTTGACACAGCTACAGCCAGAAAGTTAGACTTGAGCAATGTCTGTCCAAAGTATCCAGCCTTGGATGGCATTACTCACAGTCGGTCATGGTGGGTGCAAGGTTGGATAGCTTTGGATGTACAATGTTAAATTGTAGGTTTTGGATTATAAGAGTGTTTACAGTGGAGTCAGCTTTAGGTTCCCTATATGAGCCCTATTCTTTTTCAAACCATATAAAAAACAATCTAACAATATACAGGGGGAGGGGCAGAGCCCAAAGACCCATTGCACTATAATCACTAAGTGAGTTATAGTGGTTTTGGTACATAGATTATGCCTTTGTAAAGCAGTCAGATTTAAGGTATCTCAAATTGTTAACAGTTTAAAGCAATGAATTAGAACAGCATAGTGGCAGATATACTCATATAAACATAGTATAATTCAAAATTATAGTTTTAGACAAGCCTTATTTCCTTACCGCATCATCTATGTACTATCGTTACTTACATAAGACAAGATATCAAACTGTAGTACAAGTAATCATTTTACAAACGTTTATGTAAGGGGTAACAGATGTAAGAAACAATCCTTGTATTGAAAACCTTAGTTTAAGAGCTTCAATTCCAGATTTGAAAAAGGTTAATGAATATATGATGTGTGATTGTGTTTGAAAACCTCATTGATAGACTTCATGTGTGCATCACATACACTATAATCTGCACCAGATATGCAATTAACATTACTTGTCACTGCTAACCCATTGATAATAACAAAATCCTCAAGCACCTATTAAAAGTCATGGAAGCTTCTTGCATTCTTTTATTTGCAAAACTGTAGTGTAGACCAACTTTTTTGATGGGTGGTTGATGGACCATTGTTCTCCCAGATTTAAATGCTGGTGGTCTAAACTCCATTACAATAGGGAGCTCTAAGGAGGGTTTTTTTCCTTTTTTTTTCAAGATAGGGTCAAAAGAAAAAAAATAGTTTGTGGACTTCACGTGACCTCTTAGCCTATAAATGGAGATTACAGATCCAAAGGCACCCGATGGTGAAAATGGTCATCTATTTAAACTCTTTTATTCTTGCCCTTTTGTCGTGTAAAGAATTTTAAGGTTGGGAAAAAAACCTAAAAAACTAAAAACAGAGACTAACCAGAACATTTACTGACAGTAGGTTATCCCTTCGAAATCTTGAGGTTGGAATGTAATAAACCTCCCCACTGCAATGGCAAATGCTAAAATTAACAAAACACATGCACACACAATTATATACACTGCTAATTTGATAGAAAGATAAACAGATAGACAGACAGAGAGACAGAAGTTGCTGTCAGTTTAATTCAATATTTCCCAACAAGTGAAATTTGGAGTTTGGAAGGACCAAAACATTGCCATCCTCTCCCAATATATTATTTTAAGGTCAGGATCCAAATTAATCATTATTACTGCCCAATGCTCTTTTGGCAGACCACCAGTATGCTCTATGATTAAAGAAAACTTTACATTCTTGGTAGTAAATTTATCTCAACTATTAAGTAAAGATCTGACAACAAATCTGGTGAAGAGGTAGGCTTAAAGAAACATTCCATTGAAAAAAAGTGTGTTTTGTAAAAAAAAAAAGAAATTAATAGACATACCACCAACGAATATACATACATGCATTTATTTCTGCATCGCACGGTTTTCTATTTGGGGACAGAAAATCTCAGTGGCTGTCAATCAGACAATCAGAGAGGTGCTCCTGCCCTCAGATAGAAAGTGCACATTTCTCAAAAAAGTGACAGTTCATTGCTCGCTCACCCCATTAAGTTCTAGTGTAGCATTTACTGGGATAAACATTGCAGCTGTGATAATACACTTGCTTAACACAGACGCACTTATGTGTTCTTTGCAGTTTTATTGCCCTGTGATGCCATGGGAGCACTCATACATGCTCAGGCATCTACAGAGAAATGCTGTACAAGCGCTGGCCCTTAGTAGTGGGTACTGCAATGTGCTGGTTTAAGGAACATTCTAAGCATCAGGACAAGATCAGTTGTTTGTAGTGGTTATGGTGCCAGGAATGCTCTGGCTCTCCCCGTTTTTTGAATGGTTTGGTTTCTTACCTGGGACCTGTCGGCCACTGCTCCCCACCATCACTACCAATTCCATAGACCCATTAGTTCCTAAGCAGGAACCTCCATTAGCTGTCCTGAGTTAAGTCCTACAATGCTTAGCTCAGGAGACCGGAAGCCCCAATTCTGCGGTGTTAGTTAAAGAATGGTTTTACTCCTAATCATGTAGGGGTGTCAGCATAATTCTCGGCACCATAAAAACTATAGCGAGCTGCAGTGGTTATGGTGTTTGGATTGTTTTTTAATCTAATTTACATAAGAATGCTTAGTGTGTCTTGGCATATTAATTGTACAGCGCTGCAGAATCTGTTGGCGCTTTATAAATAGCAATAATAATAATAATAATAATAATAATAATAATAATAATAATATATAAAACCAGCAAGATTTGTTTAAAAAACAATAAATAGTACAACCAGTACTAAACGTTTAGTTAGGTCTTTGTCTTTGCAAAACACTCACATGTGACAGTTCTTTTACAGAACGCTGCAGTGGGTCATAATTTAGACACATTAGAACAAAATTTATGTTGCCAGCTGTAGCAATTTGGAATATATCTTTTAATGTGAGAATTGATACCTATTTATTTATAGTGATTTATATGTATACTGAAATAACAGAACAAATATTGATAAATATGTTCCCTGCCATATTAACACTAGATACACTGGATAATATATCTAGAAAATCACGTTGAATGTTATTTCTAAAGGTGGTGGGGCAGTCTGCTTTATCTGGGCAAATGTTTGGTCATTCTGTAAATCTCAGTTTTTGTTTAGAAAAGATTTAAGATGAGTGTCTAGACTTTGTACCCTTTGTACCCTTCCTAGATAGAGATATAATAATTAAACATAAAGGCTTTTTTCTTATAGTGAGAGAAATAACGAAAACAGCAACAAAAAACATAAAAATTGCACCGTAACGTCACTTTTTTTAGTTCCATTAGATTGTTATGTGTTAAAAGAAATTGACTATATATCTTCTTTTAAAAGATGAAAGACAAAAGAAATGTACAAATTAAAAATAATTATAATTGAAAAAAATAAGGGATTAAAAGTAAAAGTATAAACTACTATTAAATACTTATATGATGCTATCATCAATATGCAGGAGAAAGGATGATTATTTTCATCTATCAAAGTGAAATGAAGCTAATTGTTCAAAATGTAGGAAGAAGCACTCTAGGCCAGGGTTAGGCAACATTTGGCACTCCAGATGTTAATTTGGTATGGCTGAAACCCTTTAAAGGACCAGTATAGTGCCAGGAAAAGAAACTCATTTTCCTGGCACTATAGTATTAATAGGTCCCCCCCCACCCTCATGGCCCCCCTCCCGCCGGGCTCTAGGGGGAGGAAGGGGTTAAAATCTTACCTTTCTCCAGTGCCGGGCTCCCTCGGCAGTGGGGACTCTCCTCCTCCTTCCGACGTCATCGGCTGAATGCGCATTCTCAATGCTTTCCTATGGACGCTGGCGTCTTCACACTGTGAAAATCCCAGTGAGAAGCGTGGAAGTGCCTCTAGCGGCTGTCAGTGAGACACCCACTAGAGGCTGGATTAACCCATATGTAAACATAGGAGTTTCTCTGAAACTGCTATGTTTACAGCAGGCAGGGTTAACCCTAGATGGACCTGGCACCCAGACCACTTCATTAAGCTTAAGTGGTCTGGGTGCCTATAGTGGTCCTTTAAAAATGAATGGTGAGATGATGCCCAGTGGAACTATATACAATTCAATTATATGAATTGGTTATAGTGCCTAGAGTATCTATTTAAGGATGTGGTGAAGACTACCGCTACACACAATGTTGCTCCACTGGTGGTATATTTGTTCACTACCTATGCACAAGTTAATGAAATATCTGAGCAAGGTAAAGAATTATTGTCTATTGTCTCTGTCTATTTTGGAAAACCGAAAAGTGTAAAGAGTATAAAAAAAGACAAAATAAATAAATCCACCTTCCACTATTTGATAATTCCTGGTCTTCCCTCTTATAATTAATTTTTTTCCATCTCTAGATTTATATGCCAAAATAAAACATGACATTTATTCATTTATTTTTGCTACATTTTTGAGAAGTAAAATAAAAATATTAATTGTATTTTGGTGGTGTACACCATAGAGTGTAAACTCATTTCAACGGGGCCTTCCTCACCATTTTTTCTAATTGTAAAAAAAGCTGTGAAATATTTTGGAGATATGTAAATGATAATAACAATAATAATACCCAGGACATACTTGAAAACGAGAGAAATCTCAATGTATCTTTCCTGGTAAAATATTTTATAAATAAATACTTGCAGACCAGATATTACTGTAAAAGTAAAAAGTTGACCTATACTCTTTTCAATAAACAAAAGTTCAAAGTTTGTTGTTGACAGCATTGCAACATAGCAAGTGGAAATTCCCACACCAAAGGAAATTTCCCAAAAAGTAATAGGAGACACCCCTCCCTAGTCTTTAGGCAGACTAAAATACAGGTTGCACAGATTAAATGAACTGATAAAATTGCTAAAAACGTCCATGATTGGCAAATCTGTGTTGACAGTTATATCCTATAGCTTGTAACTTTTTGTTTCCTTGGGGAAACAATCTAGAATCCACATTTCTGTGATGGCCTTGTTTGTAAATGTACATATTGCTTTGATGCATTATTACATTTTAATAAAATATTAAAATATAAAAGGGGAACTTGTGCTCTACCAAAGCTGATAACTTTTTCTTTCAGATTTTGTGTACCCGGACACAATGATCTAAGTCCATCTGTAACCTATCCTCTACACCTACCCCCAGTGAGGAACGTTAAAAGCTGAGTTTCACAGCTGCCTTTGCCATCCCAATTCTAACAAATTGCATATTGACAGGGAAGCCACAACATTATCATCGTCATCTGCTGAAAGGTTGGACTGGAGGTGGAAAAAACAGGTTGCATCTGGATATCAAATATCAAGACAGTACTCAACAGACTGACAGACTCAAACTAGATTATTTATTAAGATGCATGTAAATAAATTGTAACGGTCACATTAAAATATATAGAATTTTGCCTCATACTCTGCAGAAAGGCATGGAACACTAAATAATGTTCATAATCCTTCAACGAGGGTTAAAAACATTATTCAGATCATCATGTGATTGCCATAGTAATACGTGACAATGTTAATATTTTCAAAAGATAAGGGCATTATAGTTGCTCATTCTTCAACCGGCAAGCAATGTAAAAAACTTCTCATTTTTAGAAGGTAGACAAAGTGAAGGAACTCTATAATCTCGCTCCCACACACAACTAACAGGGTCCTGAAAACATCCACTCAACAGAATTTGCATGGAGGAGGGCCAGTGTAATGATCTGAAGCAATGTTTCAACATATGTTTTGTCCTAATGATCACACCAGCTGGAAGCCGTTCTTGTGTATTGAGTGTAGTGTGTTGCCTTTATTTCAAGAGTTTTTTTTACTGGTGTTTATACTAAAATTAGAATTGTTTTCTAGAAGGTTCTATAAAATATGTAATAGAATAGATTAACTATCAGTAATTTCATATTTGGTGGTTGGATCGCAGAGTCCTTAAAATACATAAGAAATGTGGATATCTGTAGAACACAACAAAAATGTCCAGATATTAGAGACACTCTACCTACACACTCTGCCCTATGGAAATTAGCTGACTATGCTTTTCTATGCACTTGAATTCAAGGATAGGCAACGTTCGGCACTCCAGATGTTGTGGACTACAACCCCCATTATGCTCTTACACCCATACTGCTGGCAAAGCATCGTGGGGGGTGTAGTTGAAAACATCTGGAGTGCCGAAGGTTGCCTATGTCTGCACTAAAAAAAGCATTGGGCTTATATTGTGCAACTGAGGAAGCTGATTTAACATGGCGAAACAAGTATCGAAGGGCAGCAGGGAACTTGAGGATATTTATTTGTTTTCAGTTTTTAGTTCATTTCTTTTATGTATAACCAAGTGGCCTTTATTAAGTAAGTAATACAGGTTCTCTTTTTAAAAGCACTGACTTGACTGCCTGATAGTTTGCTGCTGGGTCTCTGTCTCCATTTGAGGGGGTTGCTATCTCTATATAGCACATTGCTTTTTACACCTGAGCCAGTATCCACAAGCTCTTATTCATGTGAGTGAGCTTTTTTCTTATTTTATACACTCAGTTGCAATTCAGTAACTCCTGCACTATTGGTTGTTAATGTGTATTTATTTCTGAAGAAACTGTACAAATAATATCCATCCAAAAGGTGGTGGAACCTTTAAAGATACTATCTAAAATAACTAGAGCAGCTGTATTTAGGCTCTATTTCGCGTGAGTTGCCTTTTTAGCAATGCTAATTTTCTTTTTTCTTATTATTTTTTTGTAATTATTCCATGTACTGTATATGAGGAACTCTTGTTTCCAACTATTCATTTTTGGTCATTTATTATTTTATACATGCTCCACACCATTATTGTATGAAGCGTTTATTTGCCCCAAATAGCACTACACTTTGTTGTCTTATTTATATTGTGTGATGCTTTTTATTTTAATCTATAGTTTTAAAATATTAAGTGAACTATGCATCTTAAAAAAAGTTATTTTGGTGTTTATACATATTTATTAGTGGAACACCATGGGGCATGTGCCACCTTTATTTAACCTAACAAGAATCTTGGTTAAGGCAACACTAACTAATGCCAGTTTATGTTATCACGTTTTGTTTTTTTCGAGGCAGTAGAAAACATACTAATTAGATAAGTATAGTGTTGGCAATGACATTCTGGGTTTAGCATATGCATTACATTGTGGTTTAATAATCTTCAACTGTGGTGAATGGTTAGAGATTTACTGCAGAATTGTTAAAAGGAATCTGTCATCAGGGTTTTTAATAACCATTATTTTTGTTTAACCACTGCCAAAGGTGTTGTAAGGCAACTTTCTATTAATATAAATATTTATTTGGATACAGTTATATCAATTACATAGTCTTGGAATTAAAGGTACACTGCTTGGATTGGATTGAGCACTTATTTTAATGCATTTTTTTTCTATATAATTATAATTATATTATACATGTTTATAGCTATCTCAGAATGCCCCATTTAAAGATGTGTATAATTACCTCTGAAAGCCCTCCTATAAAGATTTAGTGAGTTTGCTATATATATATATATGTGCACTAAAATCAACCATTGTTCAACATTTTGATTTATTTAGATACATTGATGGGATTTGTGTACATGAATGCAAGCTAGATTATCTAATTTCAAGTATTCTCCATCTATCGATTCTACTAAATGGAGATACAGTGAAGGAATAAATCTTTCAATTGGAATTTATAGCAGGGATTATGGTATTGGGTCAGCTGACCAGTAATTTAGCAAGGATATCTTGTTTCTATCTGGATGTGAAAGGTCATTGAGTTGGACAGCATAAATTGTGTTTTTATTACAGATTCTGAACTAGTTGCAGAATTATTTATTAAAGTAAGAATTGTTGGGATTTAAATTAAATTTCGAAATTAATATCAAACTGGCTGAATTTGTAGCCTAGATGACCCACTTAAGACCAAGTATACTTCAATACTGTTCGAAAATCTCTACAGCTATAGTTTGGCAATCAACATATAATTTGCACAACCCAAAAACATATTGATGCAGTCAACAAAAAGTAAACAAATTTAGCAGAGAGGGGGGAAAACTGATACTTTAAAAGTAATAAAATCTGCCAGAAACAACAGCAATCATCAACACACTTTGATCAATGACATGCTGGTCATATCATAATGTAAATGGATTAACCTGGCCCCAGCCCTTATTGGCTTAAGCCAGTTAATTAAATTTAACATGAACTTTAATATGTATCAGAATTGTTTTGGTGCCAGGTGGGGGGGGGGGGGGGGGGGGGAGAGGGGGGAGGGTTGGAACTTCCAAGATCTCTCTGTGATGGATTCTATTGTCCTGTTTAAATGGTATCACTATGTTTTATCTATCTATAAGGAAATTGCTTTTCACTTAGCAGTGACAGGCTGATGTCTGGTAACAGAATACAGTGCTCTGAGAGACGATTATAACAACAGGAAGTATACAAAGTGTGATCTTTTCATAAAGTAAAGGAAACTGGCATCTCCCATGGGGACAAATGACTTACTATGGTGTGAAAAATGAAAAGGAAAAACTAGGCAAGTAGGTCTTCTTTTTATTAATTTATGGAACACATTAAAGATCATTAAAGCCAGGTCTGCTCATCGACCATGTTTTCTTGGAGACATCACCCAGAGCCGAATTACCCATTAGGCAAGGTTGCCTAGGTCCAGGGCTCAGACAGAGGTCTAGATGCCAACTGGTGCTCTGAGCCATTGATAGAGCACCGGAACCATGAGAATGCTCTTAGAGTGGTCTACACCCTATATTTGTGCAACAGCTGGAGTTCCCCTATCGGACAACCAGGGATCCAGATCATCCTCCACTGGACCACCACAGATCCTGCTTACATTTCATTGGTCCTCCACTGGACCACCAGGGAAAGGAGAGACAAACACACACACACACAATACTCATCCAGAACATACATACTCACATTCAGCCCCATCCAAAAAGCTCTCACCCGTTTCCACCGCAAAACACTCAGCCAGTGCACACATTCTCACACACCCAAAATACTCAGTCAACATAATGAGCAATAACTATAGAAACCAATAGATCAGGGGTGCCCTAAAGGTAGAACCCCAGATGTTGTAGAACTACAACTCCCATGATGCTTTGCATGCCTTTAGACTGACAAAGCATCATGGAAGTTTGGGTTTTAAAACATCTGGGGATCTACCGTTTGGACACCCCTGCAATAGATTGTTTCTTAGCATTAAGCAATTAGCTTTGGAATATTATATTTTGCTTTGAGAAATATTGTTATTTGAGTTAAAATATTTTAGGTCATAATTTAAATCATGTCACGTTCAATTCTGCATAGTAATTACCTAAGAGTCAGCAGTGAACAATTAAATTATTTGTATGTTATGTCTGAAGGCAAAAAAAAAAAAAGTAGAAATTGGGCTAATCTTTAGAGCTACATAATGTGAGCTTTATCAAATCTCTACATAAGAATTTCACAAATATTCAATCTGTGGTTGCACATATTTGGGCTTTCTTTCCAAGACATTCCCTTTAGCGGTTCTGTTACTTGATGCTGGTTAAGTGTACACAAGCCAAAAATTCTAACTACATTTAATGTATTTTATTTTATCATTCTAATTTATAATTATTCATTCAAGCATCAATTTGGTTTGTTATATCGTTTGAGTATTGCATTAAAACGTAATTCCTGGGAAACCTATAATGAGCCAGTGGTAATATTTCTGGCCAGCGCCCTGAAGCTAATATTGCAAATGAATGTGTTTATTATCTTTTAGTTAGTTGTATGCTTTTTGAGGAATTTTGAGTACAGCTACAATTTCACAAACGTGGGAAAATAACCTTATACTCAATTACAAAATATAATTAATCTTTCAAAAATGAGTAGTGTTCAAAAGCACAGATCATTAAATTAGATTATTTTGGCATGTTTAAATACCACGTTTTTTTTTCTAATAATGTACAGTAGGATGCTTACTAAACAGTAACGCACTCTGCTAATATAGTCCTGCACTGACATCTGCAAGTTATTCCAATTCCTGGAATACATCAAGTCTCTTTTAAAGAATACTGAGAATTCATAAAAAAACATAATTTTGTCTTTCACCTCTTTCAATTGTAATAACGTGATGTTGTGTAACAAATGGATTTTTATAGTACACAACAAAGTCAGAATTTTATCTGGTATTTCATGTTATGTTTTTTATTTCTCACTCATTCACGCATTGAAAGTAGTTTTACTTTTTAGCATACTTGCTGAATGTACAACATCTTGTCTTGTCCTGGTTGTAAGGGGATTTTGGCAGCTGTGCACACAATGCCCATGAATATTCTGTGACTGCATATAAAAGGACACGATGTCTATACATCCATACACGTGTGATTTTTTTTTAGGTCCAGATGTATTAAATAGCAGGAGTTCAGTAGCTGGAACTGATTAAAATTCCAGAACATCTTCTGATCCCTACTCTTATTGATCAAAATACTTATAATCATATAAATACATCTGACATCTCTAGACCTGTGAAGATTTTTATATCACCACGGCAGCCTTGTCATTGTAACCCTTCACTCTAAAACATTGCCATCTAGTAGATAGGCGTAATATATTTTATCATTATTGTTTACAGGTCAAAGCAGGAGCCCTGTATCTGAATAGGGACGAGGACACAATAGCATTTGGAATTCATGTTTGTATTCCCAACGCTATAGTGTTCCTTAAAGAGACCTCTTTGACACTAATAACAACACGCTGGAACAAATATACATCACTCACTTGGGACTTGAACTTTTGTTCAAGTATTGGAATATCTGAGCATCATATGCGAACACGCAAACACACATAAATACACGTGCCTCCATCGATCGGATTTGTTTTTCCAAAACAAATCACAGATGCTCAATTGGATTGAGATCTGGGGAATTTCAAGGCCAAAGAAACACCTTGCAGTGTGCAGGGTGCATTGTCCTGCTCACGTTTCCATTGACAGGAGTTCAATGGACAGGGTTAATCATGGGCACACTGACTGGTCTGCGGCTACTCCAGAGAGACTTGGGCCCTCATAACCATGGTGCTTGTTCACTTGCTGTCCTTCCTTGAAGTGGTCTGGGTGCAGTGCCCCTGTGCCCTTAACCTGCAATGTGAAACTGCAATGTTTACATTGCAGGGTTAAGACAACCTTCGCTTCCTGAATTCTCACAAAGTTTAACTCCATGAAACGATGTTGGACTTCCTCGCTCTTTGCATAAGTACGTCCAGCGTCTTCAAAATCCCCATAGGAAAGCATTGATTCAATGCTTTTCTATGGGGAAGGTCTAAATTGCTTGCAGCACTTGCCGCCGATACGCTTTGGGTTCCCATATTGACATAACATTATGGCAGGAACGGAGGAAAGGACCGATGAAGCGACAAGGGCAAAAACAGTTTTTTTAACCATTTAATCAGCAGATGCAGACATCATGGAGGCAGAGGCACACAAATGATTTTGTATTTTTGGATTAACTTTTAAAATAACTTTTTTCAAAATATTAAAATATCCCAAATATATATAGTATATATATATATATATATATAAAAAAAATCTCAATATATCAAAATAATAGAAAGTTAAAATATTTTTCATTATATTAAATAATTTGAAAAGTTTATTCAAAAATGTTAACTCATATAGAGAGCTTATCCAACAATATTAAATCGAGGCCTAAGTTGGAAGTGAAGTACTTAACTGTTGTTCTGATATACAGAGGAAACTGTATCAAACTTGTTCTCCTAGTAATTAATTATGGCTAGTTTGCTGTGAAAGCAGAAGAAAAGGTTGAGAAGAGTTACATGGGGAAAAGTGGAGGGTGAATATATCGCACAATAACTAGACTTAACCTATGTACTGCACTGTGCCAAATAACGTTAAAAGTGATATTATGCTTCACCTTTAGCCAATACTGGTTACTAAGCAGTATGAAATCAGATGTATGTTTCCAAGGAATTATCTCATAAGGTGGGGTTCTCTTTTGATTGTAGTGAAGTAAAAATGTAATCTGATATCCTCAAAGATAAGGATTTTTTTTAGACCAGGCATGATAATACCTATGAAAATTTTTTTTTTTTCTCTAGTCCTTTTTGTCTAGAATGTGAGCTGCTCTATGAACCATTATTTGTGTTTCCAGTGCAATGTTAAGAGGCCATAGTCTAGACCAGTGGTTCCCAACCTTTCTTCACTTGCGCACCCTTTGGCCACTACACATGCAGATGCACAGATATAGAGATATAAACACTGATACACATGCAGATACACAGACACACTAAAGCAAACACTGACACACATCTAGATAGACAGATAAACACACTGACACACATGCATATACAAAGACACACACTAACACACATGCAGATACATAGACATACAGATACAAACAATTACACACATCTAGATACACAGATACAAACACTGCCACACATGCACATGCACAAACACACAGATACAAACACTGACACATATTTAAATATACAGACAAATACAAACACTGGCATCAGAGGCGTAGCTAGAAACCACGGGGCCCTGGTGCGAAAATTGCCCTGTGGCCCCTCACAACCTCAATTTGTCTCATTCCCAGCCCCTCCATGTGTCTCATCCCCCCAGCCCCTTCATGTGTCTCATTCCCCCAAGTGTCTCATTTCCTCCCCCTAACCCCTCCATGTGTATCATTGCCTCTCCCCATACCCCTCCATATGTATCATTCCCCCAAAGCCCCTACATGTGTCTCATTACCCCCAGGCACCTCAATGTGTCTTTCTCCCACTCCACTTTTGCCCCTCCATGTGTCTCATTTTCCCCCACGTGTCAGACCACTCAGCCAAGCTACACACGGTGGCAGGAGAGGAGCAGCACATCGCTCCCCTCCTATTGGCTAGCTTTAAAGGTATGCTGGCGGCCCATGGTCGCAGGGTTCCCAGCAGCGGCCGGGTCCCCTGAAGTGTCCGGCCCAGTCGCAGCTGCGATCCCTGTGACCATGGTAATTATGCCACTGACTGACATACATACAGATACACACAATGATACACATGCAAATGCACATACACACAGATGCAGACAATGAGACAGATAGAGACAGACATTGACACACATACAGATACTATATACATACAGACATATAAAAACACACATACAGGTCAAAATTTTAGCAACCCTCCAGTTTCTTGCCTTTTGGCTTTTGCTGACTGGGGCTGTTGGGAGTTATGGGTTTGCTCCTCTCCTGGTCCAGACCCCTCGCAGCTTGCAGTCCTCCCTTCCTGCACGGCAGTATCTGAGTCAGCTGGGAGGAAGTGACCAGCTGTCACTTCCTCCCAGCACTCCCTGCAGATAAGAAGGGGCACAGTTGCGCTGTTAAATTGCCATAGCACCTGATCGAGCCCCTGATGGTACATGTCTGTTGAGTGGCCAGCTGCACCGGCAGTAAAACTGCCATTTTTTTTCGCATACCCCTGGGGAACTCAATTGTACCCCTAAGGACACGCGTACCACAGGTTGGGAAGCTCTGGTCTAGACTTTTAAAGAATCAGTTTAAGGACCAGACACACTTCTCAATATTCAAAGGGCTTTGTTCCTAAACCACCTTGAGCCAATGGGTGAGCTGGCAAAGTGTGTCTGTGGGGGGGGGGGGAGCAGGGGGGGATGATTTTTCTCGCATAGAACACTGGCATACAGGATATGTGGGCTGTAGGTTTATATCACTGATTAAAACAACTGAAGGTGCATTGTGTTGACCGTTAGCAAAGTACTGTTGGAGGGACGCAGCCAGCAGGAATTGTGCAAGGACTTTTGTGGGTTTGTGTTTGGGCTGGTGGCAGATAATATCAATGCTCTCCAGGGTTCTAATGGCCCACTGGGATGTTTCTCAAGAGGTTGTCATATCTGAGAATGACTTACCAGACTGTGATGAGTGTATATTATGTGGCATTGTTTGCAGATGGCTACAGGAAGAAGTTGAGACATTGATGCTACAGCCATGAAAACAGAGTCAAGTCTCCCTCATGGTGTTCAGGTCATACTGATGGAGGTTGCAGAGATATAGGATGTCAATCCTCGCAACTCCAGCAGCCGACATCTGTCAAACCCATATCAACAGCTCTGTGTCAATAGAAACGTACACACAGAGATCTGTGAAATGTATGTGAAGATCAACGTCCGCTTGGAGTGTCTGATGCTGGTGCGGGAGGGCTGTACCTAAAGCTTAAGGCAGATTCGCTACACGTTGTTAATTTTTGACCACTATTTGTTCAATGTATGTGTACAATACTTTTAAAAATATTAGATAATTGAATTAAAATTAATTAACTGAGGGGGCGGGGCCTGACCGCCGAACAGATCAGACGTGTCTCGTCTGAGCTCTGGGATCTGGACCGGAAAATCGGTGCCAACTCCGCACCATAAGCAGCCACCAACCCAAATTGGTACCTAAACTGCCCACAAGATGAGGGCACACACAGCGATACCACTCAAGACACGGTATGGCGCCAGAGTAACCCGACCACGGCCTGGGGCCCACTCGAGCTTGAGCCGGGGAGAGACGGACGCTCCCCCGGGTCTCCGAACCGGCGGGGGTTATCCCGGTCCCCGCAGGCAAACACCACTGACGACTGCCGAGCCAAAACACAATCCCGCAGAACCCAGCCCAGAGGGAGCGCTCCAAAATGGCAGATATCCCGCAACCACATGGGCATACAAAGAGCGACCCACCACATAATCCGGAGCCCCCCAAAGGCAGAGCCGACTTGTGGACCTCACATGCCCCCGAGACAAGCCAGCAACCCACCTTAAGCGGCTACCAGTTCCGGCAAAGAACCGCGAGTGGAGAGACAAAAGGCGGGAACAGAGAGGGTTCCCCTCAGGCACCCCTAACGCATGGACCACACAAGAACACCAAACTAGCCCAATCCAGCAGAAGACATCCAGGAGCTCCTGCCCCGAACACCAAACTCCGGCACGGAAGACCCGAGCCCACTGGAGGGAACTCCATACTGGGATCCTCGACAACTCCTACACGGGGAAGGACCGCGGTCCACATTGGAAGCACTCAAAACCGCGAGCCACAGAAGCAGGCCCCCAGGATTACCCAGGGCTCTGAAGAGTGCTTAATAGAACTCTGCAGTCGGGCCTTCTACAGCCCTATATGTCCACAACCAAGCCTAGGCATCGGCTAATTCTGGACACTAACTGTGGACTCTATGATGTCGT
Organism: Pelobates fuscus; assembly: GCF_036172605.1. Taxonomy (NCBI): domain Eukaryota; kingdom Metazoa; phylum Chordata; class Amphibia; order Anura; family Pelobatidae; genus Pelobates; species Pelobates fuscus. The sequence continues at coordinate 332,004,264 of NC_086320.1, read as the reverse complement.
ACCTGCAAATACTGAAACAAACGGTATCCAATGACGCACACACACTCTGACTTACCTGACATCCAGCCAGCATAACCAGTAGGTAAAGCAACCCATAAAAGCACAACCTGACAACTTCTGGTATAAACAGGCCACTGCAGACAAAGGTGCCGCACTTAAGCCCTGACAAATACCCCCATTATTATTAACTACGTAGACCCCAGGCCTGACAGCAACTAACCACACGAAACTCCACATGCTCCATGGTGGCGCCCGAGGTAGACCAAGCTAGAGCTTAGCTCATTAGACCAAACGACTTATCAGAGACCAAACACTCATATGACTATAACCAGCAAACGTCTAACTTTATGTCATGCTAACTCCAGTGCAGCAAATTGTAATTCTTAGCCATGCTTGTCTTTATGTACCTATAGCATAAACTGATTATACTAGCGGTGAAAACAGCTGGAGCACCAAATGCGTAATACTCTAATGTTATCATAATATAAAAATTGTGCAGATCATCTATATGCCATATGTGAAATGTATGTAGACACTGTGCTTGTGACTGCTACTGTGGCATCACGACCCGTTTTGTGAAATCTTGCACACAAAAAATAAAGAATTTAAAAAAAAATTAAAAAATTGATTCAACTGAAAAATGTATCTAAGTTTTTCTAATATTAATATGGCTGTGGGCTAACCTTGCCTAACCACATCACAGCAACAGATAAATTAAGAGATCAAAACATGGTAATGGCATGTCAATATGTGTAAAACACAAAAGGAGTATTCAGGGTTTACACATGTAATCCCAGTACATATTAGTTAAAGTCTCAGGTTCCAATGTGTGTACTTTCTGCCCCTATCAGCCCTTCTGAAATAAGGCTTTTTGTATAAAGTTATTACTTTCTTACTGCAGATAAATAAAAAACATATAACCAAAATACTTTTCCCCAGTTACTAATTTGCAAAAGAAAGTAAAGGAAATGTGTTTTTTTTCCCTAGCCTTCAGAACTTGTGTGCTAGAACATGTGTGCACAATAAACCATGTAATAAAGTGTGTACATTTCCATTTTACTGAATGTACATAATGTAGACAATTTATAAGCAATGTCATCTATCAGCACTTTCAGTCTGTGATGATTTTGCTGACTTAAGGCTTTTAGTCTCAAAGTACGAACGCCCTTCTGCTCTTAACTACTTGAAACTCGCCCAGCAATACACGTTAGTGACATGTGACGATGTGCATTGTGTGACTTTAGAATTACAAGGAAACTGTACAACGGCCTGTACGTTTAAACAACGCATGCTTTTCTGTATCCAGGATACTGTGTGCATTGCAACCAATGAAAACCTGATACGTTACAATAAGTAATGTTTTAGAGCAACCAAGAATGGAGGAGGGGGTGGCTAAACCAGCACGTCAAATACAAAACAAACCATACATTGTATATGTGTATATATATATATCTCAATCAGACAAGGTTATTCATATTGCAAAATTAAAGAGAACTTTTTAAACAGAGAGAAATTCTCTATTTAAGAAATTCTTCAATGCTGCTATAGTCTCAGTCTGGCTGTTTTAACGTATGTTCTGCAATTCAGATTTAAATTCCAATTTACTACAAGTTGAAGTTCAGGACCGTGAAATATCTTTAGTAATAACTTCTATACATGATCTGAAGCTTGTTTGCAGCTCTAGAAGGATTAGCAACAGATATCCGCAAAAAGATAAATAATTAGAATAGGTCTACTTAGAACAGGTGACCTCTTTAACCCCATACCTGTCACTATCCCTTCTGGCAATTGGCATTTTCAACCACTGCCGTTGACGTTTCTGAGTGACTTAGGGCATGTTGTAGGTTAGCAACTGTCTTAGCTATTAATCACGGTACAATGTGTTTGTTGGAGGAGACTATGGCAATATTATCAGCCTGATTGTCCCATTGCAACTTTGTAGTAGAAAAGAGTTTACAAAACTCCTCTTCGCAATACGATAATCCTGTACTGGCATGACTAATAGATACAAATATTGCAAAACATGGTGTGTACACAACCTAATCACTGCTCTAATATTCTTTTAGATTTAAAAAGGTGTATGTGGGCATATTTTAAAATAGTACATAAACTTGTGTCGTTAAAGGAACCTATCACAATTAGGTTTTTATTTTTCATGATTAAATCATACATTATTATTATTTATAAAGTGCCAACAAATTCCGCAGCTTCTGCACAATGGGAACAAAACATACCCTCTGTTTTTGTTTAACTGTTTTCTTTTTTGAAGAAATGCATAATAAAAGCTGGTTTCCTTTTGTGAAACAGCTCTTTTTTCAAGCAGGCTTCACTTTATATCTTACAGTACAACAGTAGGAACTGCACTGCAGCCACATAAGCAAAAGGGTGCTTGACAAGACAATGCAAAAGGGTGTTAGACAGCAGCCCGACAAAATGCAGATACCAGCAGAACAGAAGAGGTCTCATTAAGCTGCGCACTGGGGAGCAGAGCAGAGACAACACAGTTCCCTATTCGCACCTACTATTCGCGCAGCCAGCCGCCCGCCCTGCACGACTACCTAGCATGCTGCCCGCATCCATAATCCTCCAACTTGCCGCCTGCCTGAATGATACCCCAGCATGCCGCCCGCCTGCACAATCCCCTGACCGGTCGCCCACTGGATCCCACAGGTATCAATACAAGCATTTGTGTGACAGTGAGCTTGTCTGTAGTGAGCTTGTGTGTGTCAGTGAGCTTGTCTGTAGGAAGCATGTGTGTATCAGTGAGCTTTTCTGTAGTGAGCATGTGTGTGTGTGTGACAGTGAGCTTGTCTGTAGAAAGCTTGTGCATGTCAGAGTTTGTCTGTACTACGTTTGTGTGTATACCAAAAAGCTTGTCTGTGTGTGTCAGTGAGCCTATGTGTGTGCATCTGTGAGCTTGTGTTTTTATATCAATGAGCTTATGTATATCAGTGAGGTTGTTTGGCCTTTTACTGAAAGGACAAATATTTTATATTAGAAAAATAAATATACATTTATGTTGTATATATGTTTATATATATATATATATATATATATATATATATATATATATATATATATAAATGAAGTAAAGCAAGCTGCACTCACGGACTTATGAATTCAAATGGTGTTTATTCCATCGAAGGTAGAAAAAAAGAAGATCGACGTTTCGGTCCACACAGGGACCTTTCTCAAGATCAAGTGATACAAACAAGTTTGTATCACTTGATCTTGAGAAAGGTCCCTGTGTGGACCGAAACGTCGATCTTCTTTTTTTCTACCTTCGATGGAATAAACACCATTTGAATTCATAAGTCCGTGAGTGCAGCTTGCTTTACTTCATTTATCTACAATTTAACTCCCTGGAAGTCTGGCACCCGGCAAGCCTCTTAAGGCACTACTTCATACGTTGAGCGTGAGTGCTGAGAACTGTTGTATTTCTATATATATATATATATATATATATATATATATATATTACTCAATCATCTGGTGGGGCAAGACGTAGCCTTACATATTACATGTGACAATATATGGTGCAATGATTTATGGGGCTTGTTTCCCATGGATGCTTTGTATCCCCAGTCTGGCCCTGCAGTGGAAACACTCCTCTAACATATAGCTTTTTAGCAAACTGACGTGCTTTAGGGGTCTGAAGTGTCCCTTTAATTCTATGGCCAATTCGGGCCTGGTACCAAGGTCAGGAAGGCCTGAAATACTGCCAGGAGGATTGGAACTCAAATTGAAAACTAGACACAAGTAAGAATTTACTTTTGGTTCCGGTATGAAAAACAAAGGAAAGGTTAGTGTACTGCAGTATGTAGAATAATTCTGAACACTGCAGCATGGTAAGTTTTCCTGCACTTTTTGAAAAATGTATTTGTTCCGGTAAACAGCTGGGATTTGTAAATCTGAAACACGTAGCAAACAAAAACATTTACACTCATTATATGCGAAGCAAAAGATTTTTTTTTTCCGACAAGTCGATCTGTTGTCAAACAAAACCATTAGTTTATGGACAAATGCAATGAATGCACAAATCTAAATTCAAATTCAAATTGGAATTCAAATCCTGATGTAAGGAAATCATGTAATCCCTGAGTAATGCTGCGGCATAACTGCAGGGTAGCACTTTTCATGCCCTGCCCGTCACTACAAAAAGATATATCCAAAAAACATATTGTGTATCTGACACACCACAATGCATATAAGATTGGGTAAATTGAGACCTTCAGACCAGCTTCCTATAAAATGCAAGAGAGCCAGTGTACAGACGAACTGATGTACTGTACTGGAATACAAAGCAGAGCTGGTTCACATCCACTAGGGTGCTACAACCGGCTCCGCTGAGTGGACCATGGATAAATAAAATGCAAAAATAGTAATATGAAAGATATCTGTATTATGTTCAGCCTACAGTAGACAAGGCCACTTAGACAGGCATTGCTTCTTTAGCACAAGTTGATTCATAATAACCGAATTGCTAAATAATCCTCAATTAAGCCATCTGTGCAAAAAGAGGCTTTTCCTAAAACCTGCATTATAGCATGCTGTGGGGAGGAGACAGGAAAACACTGGAATAGATTATGCGGTATGAAGGAACAGGCCCAGTTCAGATGTTCTCTGCTTATAATCAGGTCACACATGGAAGAGTTATGGAGCAGATAAGCTGACCCTCGCCAGCAACGCCTAAGACTGGCTTCAAGACAGTCTGTGCGATTTTAGCAAATTCAGCATATAAATATTGATCAAGCAGAAAATGTTGCTACTCTGTTTGTTTTCACGCTCAATAAAGGTTTAACCTCTTGAACAGCAGCTATGTTAAAACACATTGCAGGAAGCTAAGGGTCGGATTTTATTATTTTTTTTCTTTCTGCTTGCATTTGTACTCGGCCTTCTGTTTAGTCTCTCTGGGAAGTTTGCTTAGCAGGGTGTACATGTGTTAGCCGAGAGCTAATATCTGGGTGGAGTAAGAGAACAATTGCTATTGCGTAATAAAAAGAGTTTCCTTCTGCAGATATGCCATAGTAATCAAGGCGAGACTGGGAGACATTTAAAGGGAACAGATAGACCGGAAAATAAAATTATATGCATTATGTTCTGCTTTGATTGCAATTACATGCAATAAAGCAAAAGGCTAAAACTGTATCTGGGTAATCACAATTTAATGAAGGTGTGCCCCTGGGACTTATTTTGCCTGTTCACAAGTGGTTGATTACAGTGCATGTTTCAACCCACTTCCAGACTATTTAATTATGTACCATAAATGTACATTATGTAACATGCAATAGATTTTTATGTGCTAGAGATTTAATGTGATATTTACAGAGCAAAGGACTTTTTTTTTCTGATCAGAATTTTGCACTTATAGCAGAAATTATGAAATGTTTTTTTTTATCCTTATCAAATTTTTGGAATTATAGCAGAGCTGATAAGATGTTTACACATTTTTTTTTATTTAGCACAATTATGCACAGTGCTTATGCACTGATTATACACAATTGGGGGCTTACAAGCATAACGTTTTATTAGATATACAGATATACAATGAAGAGATCAATGCCCTTAATCCTCCATTCTTTTCTTTATTTATATATTTAACAGTTCTTATATAGCGATACTTATACAAACATTGTTTAAATATTTAGACAAGCTGAAACAAAATAAGGAAAATAGAAGCTTACAATCTTGAAGGGGAAAGAGGGTGATTGCATATTGAGAAAATACATGACTTCTGACCAGTCCCCAAACCTCGTTGCCCCCCAACAAAAACACATGAGACCAGAATTATGGGTAAGGGCAACGGCCACAGCTGTATTAACTTTTCCAACTTTGAACGGACCAGCATTCCATCCAACTGTCAGCTGGTGGGTTACCTGCCCCAAACAGACACATCTCACTTCCTTGTCCAGATTACATATCAGCATGCCTACTGCCATCAGCCCTGGGCAGGCTGAGACTCCCCAAGCCGACTCATTGTTTCAGTTCATTTTTAATTTCGCTGACCAGGAGCACCGGAGCTGTGACAATGAGAAAACAAGAACCAGAACCACGAACAGACACCAGAAACAACCAACCAACTCACCAAGAAACACAGGGAGGGTGGGCGGGAAAGAGTCAGGGTCCCCTACACTCCTTCTGGAAGACTGGTGAGTCCCCTCCCCTGTTCTTCCTTTTTATTCCCCTCCAACTTTGCAACAATGTTATTAATTTTAGTCAACCCCCTTACTTCTGGGCAGCAGTCATGTCTTCCATTCCTTTCAGTCCAGGGAAGTACTGTATTGAAGTACAGAAATGTGTCTACGAGTGTGCCAATATAAGGACTACTCATTAACAATAAGTATACCGTACACAGACTGATTGTAAGCTCGTCTGAGAAGGGACCTCATCAACCTATTATTCCTGTCAAAATTTGTAATAGTCTGTCTCATTTGTTGCTAAATTCCCGTAATAATATTGTAAAATGCTACAGAATAAGTTGGCTCTATATTACTGTAAGCATACAGTAAGTAAAGCATGAATTAAAGACAAAGTGCTGACAAGAAACAAGAAGTCAGGAGGGACCGTTGGTCACAGACCAACTGAGAAGGGAAGGTAGTGTTGAAGAGAATAGTGTTTATTGTAGAAAAGATTTAACCTAGTTGGGTTGCCTGGAATTAATTTGAATATGTATTCAAGAGTTGCATCTGTTGATCTGGAAGAAGCCTGAGTGGTGGCCACACTACTGGGGATCGAGGAATAATGGGAATATGGTATGGTCAGGCATGCTGAGCTTTGAGGGACAAGTGAGGGATTTGGTTAGGAAGTGATGGAGAAGGCTTTAGAAGTTTAAGGAAAGATGAAATAGAGGTGACAGACTGTATGTGAGGAGGGAGCTTGTTCTAGTGGCAGAGAAAAAATGAGCGGTAACGTGAGTAATAACATGGGTGTGGGTAGGAGAGGTGGAGCTGAGTGAGAAGGGGTAGAGAGGAGAAAGGCTATGGAGGAATTTGAACACAAGAGATTGGAAAAAAGACCATTGGCTAACCAGAAGCTAGTTGAGCATTTGAAGAAGGGGTATGCAGGCAGCAGCATTTTGGAATTGCTAAAGCTGGATAATTGAGTGTTGTGGAAGACCAGGTAGAAGGGAGTAACAGAAGTCAAACCTAATGAAGATGAGAGAGTGAATAAGGAGTCTTCCAGTGTCTATGTGTATTTTAACTAGTATGAGAAGACAAATAGTATGAGAAGTCAAATAGTATGAGCAGTACGAGCTGTTGGTTATGGGGAGATAGTGAGAGGGAAAAAGTGGAGAGTGGGGTTTATAATGGGAAGTGAAGGGGAGGATTCTGGTAAAATTACTTCTTCCTTTTTGGCTGGATTACTTTGAAGAAAATGTGATGATATTCACTGGACAACATCAGAGAGGCCGAAAGAGATGAGGGAGTAAAAATAGGGTTTAAAGGAAGGGAAAGCCAATAAGATCTGGATGTCATCTGCAAAGTAGTGGGCATTGAAGCTATGCAAGGAAATGAGATCAGACAAAGGAGCCATGTAGATAGATAAATGGAGAGGTCCTAAATTTGAACACTGTGGGGCACCAACTGAAAGAGAGATTGGTAAATTGGATGCATTGTTGAAGGAACATTGATTGGGTAAATCAGAAAGGCAGGAGCTGTCGGCAGTACCAATGATACGAAGGTTATGCAAAGTGAAAAGAGTTGAATACTCAAGAGTGTCAAAGGCAACTGATAAATCAAGAAGGATTAGGATTGACAAGAGTTTACAGGGTTGTGGTTGTGTAAGAACGTGCATGCATGATAGTACAGCAGTGAATTTCGCTTCTGGTTCTGAAGCGCCAGGAGCTGAGGAGGGCCTGCCGGATCAAGATGGCCTCACCCTCAAGGGACAAGTTCAGGTAAGTTAATCTCACCATAACCTGTCCCCCCCCCCTCCCCAACACCAGACCCCCAGCGGCGATGTCACCCAGATGGTGACAGTGCCTCTTTAAGTTTCAAGTTGAAGTCAAAGTATGTTCTAAATGTGATCTATGTTGTTTCTGATTTTGTTTTCCCTTTGTGTGCAAATTCATAAGAAGTCACAGAGAATGCTCCAAATTCTTAAAATGTCACAGAGTATGTTTCAAATATGGTTGCTGAACAATCCTTTGTTGTTTCTGATTGTTTTTTTCCTCTGTGTGCAAGTTCATAAAAAGTCACAGAGCATGCTCCAAATGTGCTCTGCACGGCAATCCTATGGTTTTTTTTCTGATCCTCTGTGCTACAATAAAAGAGCAGCGTGTTCTAAACTCTAACACTGATTATCATTACAGCATGTCTGTGCAAAGTGCAAAGTAAGATATCCTGCGATATTACAAACAAAAAGAGATTATAGCAGTGATATAAAAGAATGGGTCTGTAATAAACAAAAATACTATGCATGCAGTTAAGAGGAAAGAGGGTATAACTTGACAGCCATGCAGGGCCTTTTAAATGTGAGTATCTTTAATCAAATCTGTGAATGCTGATTCATAGGGGCAAGTGGGGTGGCACCTATTACTCTAGTATTGTCATGGTAAGAACTAATGATTAAAGGACCCCAGGTCATGCATCTCAATAAAAGTGCAGTGGTTCTGTCATTTTACCCGTGCAAAGTAAAATATTGCCATTTTGCAGAAAGGTTAAGCACACCTCCATTGGCTGTTATACTGACAGCTACTGGAGCCACTTATGCTTCGTGGTCATGTGACATTGTAACCCCCCCCCCCCCCCCCCCATAGAGAAGAATTGATTCAATGTTTTCTTATGGGGAAGCTTGGATGCACACATGTGCATCAGGTCCCCAATTCCCCTCTATGAGGAGCACTGGTTTGGAATGTCGCTGGAGAAGACTATGCCTCCTTCAGGATTTTGACGAGAGGTGAGCAGCACTGATGGTACCTCAGCTTTGGTAAAATAACATAAGTTAAATCATTTACTTTATTGTTTTTATGTCCTAAAGAATAATGTCAATAGGGCAATATTCTAATTATAAAAAAGGGTTGGAGGAACCCTTTAATCTTCTCCAGCTGCCATTGGGTATCATTCATAATATATATAATATTTTCTACTCTCCAGCCTTAAATGTCTCTTTAATATCAAGAGCCTACTTACATTAGTTAATATCAAAATGTACTCATTATGCTGCAACATATTCCATAGTGTACACGATACACAGGGTATTGACAGACATGTCATATTAGGGTAACTAACTCATGACATGGAAAAAAAGAATATATGAATGTCTATTTGTTTAATAAATGAATAGGCATGGCCACAGTGTACGTATATTACAGGGGATAGTTAAATAATAGACTTTAGAAACAAATTAGTTCAATTTGGAATTTCAGTGACTATTCTTTATGGTACAATGTTGTTTTATTGGCTAAAGTGTCTACATTGACAAAGTTTTACTATCCATTTGGGTTTCCCAAAGATATATATATTTCTTTTTTTGTTGTTGTGGTTTTAGATAAATATCACATGGTGCTGACTGGCATGTGTAAAGTGCTGTCCAGCAGTATATACAATCAATATGTAAGAAAGAAATACAATTAATGACCAGTGGGATCTCTTAGGAACCACTGTGACTGAATAATTGATTTACTCCAGTGAACATATAGTTGGTCAGCCCTTTTCTTTTCTCAGTGAACTGTATGCAATATGTGTAAAATTTTTGTGAAAAACGTCCCGGTTATGTCTGCACTTTATTGGCTAATAAGGATACCTTATGTTAATTGATATATCTATATATATAATGTATCTATCTTTTATGTACATAGGCCAGGATAATGGCGTTCTATCACTTTTGTCTTCTTACCTAAGTCATATAATTCAAAGTGAATTTCATATTTAAGGACAAACAAGGTTATTCACCAAAGTCTTCATGGCCCCGTACAGAAAGGGCAGAACCATCTGCCTGCACATAAGGCTATTCGTACTGCAAAATCCAAAAATCCAGACATTGTTAACACTATTTAACAAAGTGTGGATATGAGTCATTCAATATGGCCCTCTTATTACTAGAAGTGAGGTGTTAAAACCAATCTCACGGCCACCCACGGAAGTGGGTGGGTACTATAAAATACAAATAAATAAATAAATACAACTGGGGGATTGCATGAAAAGTCTTGGCAGCCTGGTCGGGTGGAAAAGCTCCAGAGAGACCACAGTCAAGCTTCGGCGACTGACTTCGAAGAGGTCCAGGGTCCTGGCAAGCAGCTACAAAGAGAACTGGGTGGAGGTATTCAGTCGGCGTATAAGAGCTCCGTCACAGTGGGGTTGGTGTGTAGATAATGGTCAAATTTGCATATTTCCAACACAATGGCTCTATGCTCCATATTTGGTGGTCTTGTCCCAGAATTAAGCCTCTGTGGAATATTTCATTCAATCTAATATATAGGATTGCAGGCCCTAGATTAGAGCATAAAGCAGAAATTGCCCTTCTCCATATAGTGAGTGAAGAAATAAAGGACGCTCGCGAAATTACGACTATACACTGTTTATTAGCAACTAAAATTCTAATTGCGAGATTTTGGAAAAGTACCTTGATCCCAATAGAGACCAAGTTAAGGCCCAACTATTATTTCAACTAGAGATGGAAAAAGGGATTATCCTTATGAACGATCACCCTAATATCGATATTCTGACACTATACTCTAGTCTTATTGATAAGACCAAAGGGCTGTATTGAAACAAATGTACAAATGTAATAGATTATCTATGGAATCTCCCGAAATCCAGTACTGGATTTCATCTTATGGGCTCCCTGACCATATATTGGTCATATTTTGATAATAGTGCTATTCTTTGTTAATATTTTTTTTTCCTTTATACGGAACTTCTGACCTGTTATTGTATTTTAATACTCCTGATCAGTTGTATTTGTTTTATATGTTTTACTCCTATGGGTAGTGGGCGTTCCAGAAGTGCAATAACTCAATTTATCGATAGTGTATTTCAAACCTATATACATTGGAAGAGTTGTAGTCTATTATACATGACTTAAGCTGCTATACCCTATGTGTTGTTGTCCTAATCGAGAAAGGTTGTCCTTTTGTAATACTTCTCTCGGTTAGTGTATTGTATTTTTTTTGTTGTTGTTCTGTCCTCTTGTTGTTGTTTTTTTTTTTTCCTTTATTACTATAAAAAAACTTACTAAAAAGAATTGAAGCCAAATTTGCATATTTCATTATTAGCCCCACCCGCCACCTATGGCTAGAGACTGGGGGGCAATGGCTGCCCAGTTGCTAGTTTTAGTTACATTAAGTAGCCACTGTGTTCTCAATGTGTAATAGATATTCCCTCTGCCTTGCAGCATGACAGGTGGTTGCACAAGGGAGGTTTAAAATCTCCCTTTTAGTAATACGTGGGTCATATTGACCCCACAGGTGCATTTTTTTACACTTTTTAATGTGGCGGCTAACAATCACTAGTCAGCTGCCCCATGATTAATCTTTGCAGCACCGAGGGTTTTTTTTAACTATTTGTAGAACTTCAAATTCATTTTCTTGCAAAAAGCAAGTGAATGATAATTTGTGAATGTGCATCCTTCTCGATGCATTTGGCTCCCTATATTTTGAATAGGGTTTAGATTCAAAAAGCACTTATTTTAAACCAGACACCAAATGACTCAAATTAAATAATACAGATTCAGTCAGATCAAATGAATTCCAACCGGATTTGGCTTTAATAAATATAAGAACTGCCTTTCCAGTCAGAATTTAGACATTTTCACCACATTTTTACATCTGGACAAAATTCAGACTTCAGTGAATAACCCTGATGGCAGCTGAACTAAAAATATTGCTGACCTTTTTTGTCCTTTAATTTAATTCTCTTTGAATTCACTTTGAATCATCTTGTCAGACACATTAGCTAAATTTCATAAACATTTTGAAATAAATGAGCAGTATTGTTGAATTTGCATTTGCCCCGGTATACATATAATGTGCAGGTTTTATCTTTTTGTATATTATTACAGCTATTGTTGGAATTAATTCCTGATCTGTATAGCCCCAATTTAAGGATAATTCAGGACGATCGAAGGATAATTCAGTTTGGGATAAATCCGGATCAATTTAGTGATTACTTTCTTCAATTCTGATAATTGTGAAATCCACCTGAACTGAAGAGACACCCTTTAGTAAATAATCCTTGCAGTACTCTAGTGTGTATGTGTGTGTAACAAGAGTTTGGCTCTCACTGTCCTCAACATGCGTCACCCAAATGTTCTAAGCAAGCAAGGGAAAAACTAAAGCAAACAAAAGTGAAGTCATACTTTGTGTTGAATGTACAAACAGTTCCGAACAGCCAACTCTCCATACGTAACCTAATTGTGCTTATGGCTTATGGCTTACAAACTGAGGGCTCTGGTTTGGTGCCCCTTCTGCATGGCGTTTACCTATAGCTGGCTACCCAGAGAATTATTAAACCTGGTTCAAGTTATATAGTTGTGTAGAGCACCATTTACTTTTTAAGTTTATAATGATACTTGGAAATAAGATGTGTTCAGATAGTAATAAAGAGAGCTTCACGTTGCAAATGTTGACATTTAAAAGGGATTTAATAGTGTTGCAGCTATTCTAGCAACACTTTAATGTTGCAGCATTAAAGGCATACTCCAAGCACTATACCCACTATAGCATGATGTAGTAGTTATGGTGCCAGGAGTGTCGTAGCGCCCCCTCAGTGTAAACAATCCAACCATTTTTGATTAGTTTTACTCTTTACCAAGGGTTTGTTGGACGCCTTTCTCCATGTCCACTACAGCTCAGTGAGAGAGATGTAAGCTCTCTTCACAGAGTTAAGCTCGACAATGCAGGGCTCAGCTCATTGGCTGAAAGCGATCAGCTGACAACACAGCCGATGCCCTAGCCCTGCACTTATCTCATGAAAGCTAACAGAAGTTCTTGAGAAGGAGCTTCCAGTTCTCGCTGAGCTGTAGAGGAGGCAGAGGGCGGTGCCTGGCGCAAACCAGGTAAGATGGGGAGACGCTTGGCACCTTACACTCTACACCGTGCTGCAGTGCTTATGGTGCTTGGGGTGTTCCTTTAAAACCACTGCACGGGTAACATGATGCAATTTATATTATACACTGGCGTTCCCAGCGCTTTAATGAAGTTATGTACATTGAAGCAGATTTCGTGGTTGTTAAAATGCTGTGGACTGTAATTTTTCTAACTCTTGGCCAGGCTTTCAGCATGTCCATGGAGTGATGATGTTGCTATGATCACAGAAGTATTATAGGGGTAAGTATGCCTTTTTTTTACTTCCACAGTCTTAATAAACCCCAGTAAACTCTTTACAGAGCTTACCTGAGTAAGGGAATGAGGAATTGTCGGTTTCAGAGAAGTGAAAGTTCTACTTTGAACTGAACAAAATCCTGCTAAAAATGAATCCTGCTCTGCTGAACAGAACATTAAAATGAGCATTCTTTAAATCTTCAGCAGAGGCAGGAGCAACTTCTATCTGTATTGCTTCACTTGAATTATTGCTGCTATAACCAAAGAACAGGATAATTATACACCACGTCACACAGCTATATTCTGACACATGTGTTCTTAAAATGCAGAAAATAGTTCAAGGCTAACCCTGCCTAGGGTGGTAACTAGGAGGCAACAGTACAGATGTACAAGTACATTTAAATTATATAACATTTAATTGTACAAATTCTGGTGAAATTTACAATAAAGATTACAACATATGGGCAGACATTTAATCTAGATGGAGACATAAGTACTATTTTTAAATGCCATGTTCACAATTTCTTAGATCTATATAGAGTCAATAAAAGAATAGATAGAGACTGCAAACATTTCTTATAGCATATACCAGGTCTGTCCGGAAAGTATCCAGCCATGTAATATGAAAAATAGAGACATTACAAGAAACATTGTACAATGACGCCTCAGTCCCCTTCAAGGTAGGAAACTTGAGACCTCACACAGTTCTTCCAGCATCCACTGTTTAAAACACTCTGCAAAATCCTTTGTTGGAATCGCCATCAGCTGCCTCATCGTATTTACCTGAATCTCAGCGATGGTCTGAAATCTCTTCCCTTTCAAAGGTGATTTTAGTTTTTTGGGAAAGCCAGATCTTTGAAGTGTTTGTGCCTAACTTTTATTTGCGCTGCACTCATTGCATTGCCTCCAAAAGCCTTCTGAATCACCTGAATAGTTTTTGCGGAGGAATGTTCAAGCTTAACGCAAAATGTGATGCAGATTCGTTGCTCTACCCGCTTAGTCGTTTTGAATGCGACGGCCACACAGTACACATGCTCACTCACCGGAGACTTGCGCCCCCACTGACTAGTACAGTGAAGTCGTCATTGTTCATGCATGCGCATTCCAGTCCACTCTCCTCGGCTGCCAGGTTACATCGATGTTGCACCTTCCATTCTAGTTTTAACAATGGCTGAACTTTTTCTGAACAAACTATATATATATATATATATATATATATATATATATATATAGCCAGGGAGGTGTTTCTGCAATTAGTTATGAAAGTGCCAGTTTCAAATGGAAATCAGCACTTTTATAAACGGCAATTAGGAGGAGATGCTCTTGACACATACATATTGGAATTATTTGGTAGACATTGCACGCCTAATACATCTAAAAAAACAGACATTCAAACTTTGCATCTCACTTCACTGAGAAGATCTCTACAATCAGAGAAGAGATTGCTAATTTCTCTCCTTCCCCTACCAATACATCACCCAACCCCACTCCTTCCACCATTTTACACTCATTTGCACCTGCTACAGCAGAAGAGGTTTCTGCTCTGCTCCTGTCCTCCTGCCCCACCACCTGTTCCCTCGATCCTATTCCCTCACATCTCATCCGCACTTTGTCTCCATCTCTTCCTCTTCCTCTCACTAAAATTTTGAATCTCTCCCTTTCCTCCCTTTCCTCTGGCACATTTCCCTCACCCTTCAAACATGCAACTGTAACCCCAATTCTGAAAAAGCCCAGCCTTGACTCCAATTCCCCATCCAACTACCGCCCTATCTCGCTACTGCCATTTGCCTCCAAGATCCTCGAGAGAGTTGTGTACACCAGACTGACTGACTTTCTTGAATCCAACTGCTTGACCCCCTTCCGTCTGGATTCCGCGCTGGTCATTCTATCAAAATGGCTGTGACCAAAGTATCCAATGATTTAATTGCTGCTAAATCTCGCGGCCATCACTCTATCCTAATTCTCCTTGATCTCTCTGCTGCCTTTGACACTGTTGCTCATCAACAGCTTCTTCGCATTCTCCGTAAATTTGGTCTACGGGATACTGATCTCTCCTGGTGCTCCTCCTACCTCTCCCAGCGCTCTTCCAGTGTTTCTTTCTCTGACTCTGCCTCTTCCCCCTAACTCCTCTCTGTCGGCGTCCCCCAAGGTTCTGTCCTTGATCCTCTACTGTTTTCTATCTATACTGCCTCCCTTGGTAAACTCATCAGCTCCTTTGGCTTCCGTTATCATTTCTATGCGTATGACACGCAAATCTATCTGTCCTCTCCTGATCTCTCTCCGCCCATCTTGACTTGTGTCTCTGACTGCCTCTCTTCGATTTCCAACTGGATGGCTGCTCACTTCCTTAAACTCAATCTGTCCAAAACAGAACTTCTGGTCTTTCCTCCCTCAAGTGTTACTACTCCTGTGTCTGTCTCCCTCCAAGTCAACGGCGCTACCATTACCTCTACTTCGCACTCGCTGCCTGGGTGTTCTTCAATCGCCAAATCCTGTTGCTTCCATCTCAAAAACACAGTGTGCCTCCGCCCCTATTTAACCCCTGATGCGGCTAAGATGCTGGTCCATGCTCTTGTTCTCTTGCCTTGACTACTGCAATACCCTTCTCAGTGGTGTTACATGTTCCCAGATTGCACCGCTGCAATCTATAATGAATGCAGCGGCAAGGCTCATTTTCCTGTCCGCTGGCTCCTCCCACACCTCCCAGCTCTGTCAGTCCCTGCATTGGCTTCCAGTTAGATATAGGGCTCAATTTAAAATTTCTGGTGCTTGCTTACAAGTCCCTACATAATGCTGCTCCAACCTACCTATCCTCCCTAATACACAAGTATGTCCCATCGAGGCCCTTGCGCTCTGCCAAAGACCTATTTGTATCCTCTGTCCGTACCCCCACCTCTAATGCTCGCCTCCAATATTTCTCCAGGGCTGCACCTCTTCTGTGGAACTCCCTTCCCTTCTCTGTAAGACTTTCACACAGTCTCCACTCATTCAAAAAATAATTAAAATCTCACTTCTTCAAGAAAGCATATCAATTAAACTGTTAGCAGGTTTTTATCCCCCACGCCCCATGACTCCTCTTTTGCAACTGTCAAAAATTACCTACTAAGCCCTCAGTGAATACTTTTCTAACAACCTACTTTGTACCCCTACTTTTACCCTTTGTGTCACTATACCCCACTCCCTCTAGAATGTAAGCTCATTGAGCAGGACCCTCCACCTCTCTGTTCCTGTACGTCCAGTTGTCTGGTTACAATTACATGTCTGTTAGTCCACCCATTGTACAGCGCTACAGAATCTGATGCTGCTATATAAATAATAAAATAATAATAATAATAATCTTTGGCAATTGTATATGTTCAAATGTGTGTGTGTGTGCATATTTCTGCTCTGTTTGTAATGCGTTGTGTTTGACTGTATGAGTGAATGTATACAGCTGTGTGAATGCATGCAGGGTTAAAAGTAATGTTAGTAGTGTTAAGGGCAAAAGGGGAGTTTAAGGTTAGACAGTGGTTAACATTAGAGTTAGATTATAAAGTGTTTTTAGTGTTAAGATTAAAAGCTTGAGGGCATAAACTATAAAGGCTGTTTGGATTATTGGGATAAATATAATTTTGGGGTACAGGTGGCATTACGTTTTTGAGAGTTACATATACACACTACATACACTACACTGACACACACTCTGCATACACTAGTACAACACAAACTCTGCATTCACTACACAGACACACACTCTGCATACACTAGTACAACACACACACTGCATACACTACACTGACACACACTCTGCATACACTAGTACAACACACACACTGCATACACTACACTGACACACACTCTTCATTCACTACACTGACACACTCCATTCACTACCCGAACACACACTCTGCATTCACTACATTCTGAAATTGCAATGCTTTAAAGTGCAGGGTAAGGGGACAGGGACTGATCATTGATGGGGATTCATAAAATTGCTTCTAACAGAAGAGTGAGACAGAAATGTTAAAACATGGACCAGCCTCCCCGAAAACATATGGACTATTCTAGATGACTTTTTTCTATTTGGTTTCCATGGCGATTGCTCCACTTATAGAACACTTCCAGACTTTTCAATTACGCAACGCTTTTATAAACTGCATCAATAGACTGGAGAGTCCAAGATTTAAAAAAAAAAAAAAAAATTGAAAAAATTAGTAAATAAAAAAATATTGGAATTCACCGTTTAATGAATAAACCCACATTGTGTAATTATCAGACAGTTTGTACTTATGTTTTATTTCCATTTGTACAAAAAAAAAAAAAAAATCTGAACTAAGCTTCTTATGACATTTAAAGGCCTGATGAACGCCATGTACTGGTTTCACATAATAGCAGGTAATGCCTGCCAGCACTGTGTGTGTGTATAATAGCCCTCTCTTGGCTCCTGCTTGGCGCCAACAGGTGACATCCTGCTTAGAGGGAGTCAGACAACGTTTTCAGCCAATGAGCGTGGGCGCAGCGAGCTGGCCAATCGGGTGGCTCGCCGCGGGGAGGGCGTGGCCAGGCTTCCAGTCACTTGCCTGGTACTGTGTTTGCTGGGTTCAGACTCTGCGCTCAGAGTCGGCGGGTGGTACTGAGGTTACGCGCTCCCTGGACACAGCCCCAGTCACTGCACCAACAGCGGGCGAGCAGCCACTCACGGCCACCTGGCAGGTTTTCCCTGATTTCCCGGCCGCCGATCTCGATGTATTCAGCATGTTAGGGCACACTGGCGGCATGCATCGGGCCAGCTGGACTCACTAGCCGCAGGTTCTGGGCCACAGACTGAGTTTTGGAGTTAGCCATCCTCTGATTGCCGGATGGTGCTATGCAGATTGCAAGGTAAGGGTTAAAAATCCTCCTCCCCCGGGCCCTTGTTATCAGCTCAGTGCAGGGTGTCCATGGGCGGTGGGGGAGGGTGAGCCCAGTTCAAGGAGGGAGCTAGATGTTGATGCTGGGTAATCCTTGGCTACAGCTCTCATTAACCCATAGTGCTCCCCCCAGGCCTGCAGCATGAACTGGGCAGTCCCTGCAATGTAAACACTTCACCTTTTATTTATTATCCCCTGCACAATGTGCATAATGTCTACATTCAGCACTCACATGGGCACTTTGGCCCCTGGTTATTTATTTTTTGGGGGATTCTCTTTGAATTTTGAGTGCAGTACGTATGTAGGTTTTCTGGCCAACACCCCTATTTTCTGCAGTGTGTGTGTGTGTATATATATATATATATATATATTTTTTTTTTTCCATTTATTTATATATAAATATATTTTTAATTTTTTTTTTTTTTTCATTGAGATTTTAGTTTCCAGAAATATATAATACGTATTATGCATTTTAAGCAGTAAGCAAATGTAACCAGTTACAATAAACAAGTGCTGAACAGTACATATTGTCAGAAAAAAAAACCGAAACGTAAATATCAATGGGGCATTTCGTAGTACATGTGATTTTCTTTTGTAAATTTTAGGTATTTTTTTGTATTTGTAAGTACCTATAAATGTAACTTATTGCTGTACAGAGTGTGTGTGTGTGTAAACTTCAGTGCAGATGGTTGTCATGTTTTGCATAGGGAGGTGTTATTGAAAGGGTATTTTGTTTTTAAATTAAAATGAAGGTACAAGCATTGAAACATGCTGTAACTCTGAAAAATGCATCATACCTCAGAGATTCCCATATCTCAGCAATCTTATTTAGATTCGTTCTGCTAGTTTGTCTGATGTCTGTATGTTTTTTACTTTGCAAATGGTGGTAAAACGTATTTTTGTTTTTTGTGTTCTAGGTAATTTACCACCACTAAACCACTTGGCGAACTCATCTGGATATATTTCAACTTGTCATTTTAAAAAAATATATAAAAATACAAAAATGGGTAATGGACTTTCAGAACAGAATCCTATTCTTAATGGCTTATCTACCTTTCAAGCCCTCCACATTGTCATTTTAGGTTTGGACTGTGCTGGAAAAACAACTGTACTGTACAGACTACAATTTAATGAATTTGTTAATACGGTGCCTACCAAAGGATTTAATGCAGAGAAAATTAAAGTGCCACTTGGTAACTCCAAAACCGTAACTTTTCACTTTTGGGATGTTGGTGGCCAGGAGAAATTAAGACCACTCTGGAAGTCCTACACAAGGTGTACTGATGGGATTGTATTTGTGGTAGACTCTGTGGACATTGAGAGGATGGAAGAAGCAAAAACGGAACTGTATAAAATTACTAAGACCTCAGAAAACCAGGGTGTTCCTGTATTAATAGTTGCTAATAAACAGGACCTCAGGAACTCTCTGTCTCTTTCGGAAATTGAGAAGATGTTGGCACTAAATGAACTCAGCTCATCTACACCGTGGCATCTCCAACCCACATGTGCCATCATAGGCGATGGTTTGAGGGAAGGAATTGAGAAATTGTATGAAATGATCATAAAGAGGCGAAAAATGCTCAGGCAACAGAAAAAGAAAAGATGACTCCATTTTACTTTTATGATATTGCGTTCTAGTTTGACAAGTAGTTTGGCCGTCAAAATTTGACGTTAACCAGTCTGTATCAGATGTCTGGGCTGCCTGGTTTGATGCTGTCTAAGCCTTGTTACATCTTTCTTTTTCAGCTGGGTGGAATCTCACTGTGGGAGATCTGCCAAATCCAACAACACTTCCAGTATGTGTTTTCATAAACATCAGGAAAATGTCTTTTGTACGTCAGTGGCTGAAATAGAATCTGGTCATCGTGAATGATAAACTGTGAATGTATGCAAAGTGTTGAATAAAACTTTAAATTTTTGTATTTTTGAAGAACCTCCTATAAAGAAATACAATCTGAAGTACACGTCGAGGAGTCTAGCAGATTTAGAAATGTGGCATAGGATTTTTTTCTATTCTAAATCATTTGTGGGTCAGTTGATTTATGTATATAGGGAATATCCTGTCCAATGTGTTTAACTTAGAAAGTTTCTTTAAAAAGCATATACATGCAGTGCATGAAGGCTATTTCTTCACTTTTTTTCCTCTACCACTGTCAATTGGTTACATCACAAGAAATGCTATGCATTTATACAGTATTATCTAAATTTAGAGTTCTAGACACACAAGTCTATGCTGCATGTACAATCTGGTTCCTATGTGCTGTTTCCAATACACAGCAGAGAGACAGAGGGAACCTTCACATGAGCATTTGCTGCTTTGTAGGATAACATGAATTCTGCTATAAAAGCACAATTATAACAATTTAGGTTTTTTTTTAGTCTGTGATTGATTAGTCACTGGAAGGCAAACACTCCACATAATGTGATGTCAAGCTTTTATGCGCTTTTCTCCCCCACTGACTTGATTTGTGACATTTTCAGTTTCTTTTCCACTAGCTACACAGCGGTTACACAATCTAAATCTGTCAACTGTCCTGAGGGCAGAAAAAGCCTTACTGCCTGCTATTCTCAAGGGTTAATATGGCACTTATTAAGTAACTTATGTGTCCTTGATATAGGTTCAGCGTGTCTGCATCACTTAAATTTATTTTCTGTATGTTTTACTCCATACTTGAGCAAGAAAAAAAAAAGTGAAATCTTCTGAATTAAGTTGTGTAAAATAAGTGCCACATAGTAATTCCTAGAAAGTGTTAATACAGTCTTCTGCAGGGAAGATTAATATATGGGTCACATTCTAACACTACTAAGCTCAGGCTCACATAGATTAGTGATTCCTTGTGCTACAGCCTCTTTCCCACACAATGAGAACCTCTTAATTCACACTGAATTGGTCCCATATTTAATCGCATTGCATTAGAAAGCCCCATGCCTTTTTGTGTAGCCATTCTTGGTGACACAGAGTATGGCTGATTCACTGTGGATATGTGGGGATTTTTTTTTTTTTTTTTTATAATAAACCTTGCACATTGCCTCCCCATACAGTTTTTTGTTCTACAGTTCACGTTGACTGTAAAATCAAGCGAACTTGGAAAATCTTTCTGATAGTCCAACAATTGTCCAAGTCTGACTGACAGCCTCTATGTGCTTGACATCCATACAGCCGTCTGATTTTTTTTGTTTGCACAGCCATCCTATTTGCATGCCAGCTGTCCCTGTTTTAGAAAAATGCCAAACTGCACTTTATTATTGAGGTTTTTTTTTTTTTTTTAATTTATTTTTTTTAAAGAATGATTTGGCAGCTGGGTTTATGGGCACAGGTGAATTTTTTTTTTTTTCAGAAAAAAATTGAATAGCTTCAGGTGGAGCTTCTGTATGTGTATTTCTATGTACCTATGTTGGTGGCACGAGTCACTGATTCAGTAATGTCTATATTTATAGAAATGTGGATATTGTCTACAGCTTCAATAAACAAGTCTTCTGAAAGAAATCTCTTCTGTGTTCATTTGCTCTCTGGAATATACTTTTTTTTTTTTTTTGCATGTTTTTATTAAGGTAGCACTAACATTAAGAGCTGATGTCAGTGCATACAACTAGTTTCGGAAAAAAGGGGGAAAATATATATATTTATACACACACACACCCTCCCTTTCCTTTAAGTTCCTTGCTCCAATCTTTAAGTAAATAAACATTTTGTATTTTAAACAACTCAGCCCTTTGAACGTCCTTGATGTGGAAACCACCAAATCTTTTTCAGGACTTAGTACACTTTTTATTTACAGCTGTCTGCATGATGTTTGCATTAATTTTGGGTGTGCACCTAAAGCCATTTTATTTATAAGCTGTGCTTTTTACCGTGGTGTGAGCTTATATACATGTAGCACATAATCTAAGTGGAGGTTTTCATCATCCTTCATTATTGGGTGCATTAATTTCTTATTACTTATCAATTATCCCATATCTGTGTCCCTCCTAGTTTGCTTTGTTTGTAAATCTAAGTTAATTTAAACGTCTGCACTTTTTTTATTTTTATTCCACTAGTGTGCTTTTTAACAATGCTATGAACCATTAATATTTTTATTTTTTTCAACATATGGTTTTACCGGTGTGTATTAATCTGTTTTCAAGTGACAATGGGCATCTTTCTGTGGGAACAGTGACAAACTTGGAATACTAGAGTACCTGCTCTCTGCTGATCATGTGATTGTATCCACTCCTGCTGTCAGTGTGCCTAGATAGGTATCTAGCTATTCACGGTGCAGGTGATCAAATGGCAAGCACAGAAAGTGCATGATACTTTGCCATTTTGAAAATACTCTTTTCAAAACATTTTTATTCCAACAAGTTATTTTATATTGCAGTGGCATAGTATTCGTTATGACAAATCTTAACATATTGCCATGTGTGCAGTAATAAGTTTTTTTAAGGAATACTAACAAGAAAAGAAAAAATCAATAGTAGGCTCTCTTGAGTTGCTGTTGGCTTTGCATCCTTCAATTTGTGTATAATGTACTTATGCTAGAACAGTGGCATACTAGTACATATTTGCTCTTGTACAGCCATAGTGTAGTGTTAACTTCACATCTTTTTAGTGTAGTTTAAAAAATATATATGTTTTACACGCTGATCTGCTTTATTTGTAATCTGCAGTTTTACATTTTAAAGGCACACTAGGCACCCAGACCACTTCATCTAATTGAAGTGGTATGAGGGCAGGGTCACTCTCCTCTTAGCCCTAATATGTAAAATATTGCTGTTTTAGATGGCATCATAGGTACACTACAGTGTTTGGAATCCGTTTTGTACTCCCAACTCTATAGTGTTCCTTTAAGTACAAATTCAAACATTTTAACCCCTTAAGGACCAAACCTCTGGAATAAAAGGGAATCATGACAAGTCACACATGTCATGTGTCCTTAAGGGGTTAAACTTTTATGGTTTCCTTTTAAGCACAAGAGTTAATTTGATACAATTTTGCCTCAAGCAGGTATATATTCTTTGAGTTTTAAGATGGAAATCAGCACGATCTTGTAAGGATATCTCGCTGTTATCAAGTTTGTTCCTCCAGGCACAGGTCCAAAATGGAATCCACAAAGTATGGGAAACTGCACTTTTTATTTTTTTCCAGTCTACATAAGGAATCCCTTGGGGGAAGGAAAATCTAGCCTTATAAATAATAACAAAAATCAGGAATGACCTGGCACTCTGGATAGACCAGTCAGCTGGAGGCAAATGTGCATTTAACAAGGAATTCCTTTATTTAAATCATGGTTAAAATTAAAAGAAATTTTGCTAGGGGCCATAGTTGCATAATCTAACCTGTTTAAGTTAGTTTTTCTTATGCATGTTAGGGGTGCATCGATGGGTGTTTTTTTTATTTATTTAAGATTTTGTATAAATAAGGTAGGTAAAGACAATTTGTGTCTATAAAGATAACTTTTTACAGAAGAACATACGCGTTGCTTAAAAATAACAGACTTTGCAATAATAAATATTTCAGATACTATCTTATTTTGATTTGAGTCCATATGCAGGGAAGTCATCATAAGCAGACATCAAACTGAAATAAAAGTCCACCAGAATATAAAGACACCTGAGCTGCCTATTAACCCATCATATTACCAAATGATATTGAAACAGCTGCAGCTCTAGTTCTGAGATTTTTTTTTAAAATGATAGTGTTATACTAGAAATGCTTTGCCATTCTTTAAAGGTGCTTATGTTTTTATGATTAAGTTATTGTATAGAAAAGGGCATACTGTACGTCAGATTTATCCTTAAAGCTGATAAAAACTAGGTAAATTTTTTTAAAGGTACAATAAGATTTTGATTTTCATTATTTAGTCCTAGTATGTGTTTAATGGCATTCCTTCTGTTCCACATGTTGGCATTCTTCCATTATGTGCTACTTCACAATACAGCATTTGACCCTTTCTCAACATTAGGGCATGCTATCCCGTCCCACAAAGGGAGGTCTTTAACGCTGTTAGGGCTGTTCTCTGCTGATCATGATCGGGGGACCTGCCTGACAGGAGTCGGGTACCAGAAGGTCAAATAGGAGAAGTAGAGAACAGCTAAAGGTATTTAGGGGTACCACAAACACCTGACAACCATGATCAAGAGGCAAAGAGTGCTACATTAATCCTAGCAGCACAGGTAACTCCAGGGTGTCAGACAGGCCCTGAAGTCCAAGTTTAATGACAAGAACAGGATCAAAGCCATCAACACATATGTCCTACCAGTCATCAGGTAGCCTCCTGAAATAATAACCTGGCCAAGAGAAGAGTTGGTCACCATGGATGTCAAGACCTTGAAACTACTCACTATAAATTGAGGATTCCACACAGAATGCAACACCCAGAGACTGTACACCAGATGGAAGGAATGACATTGGGACCTGATGAGTGTCAAGGCCACAATCCTGTATGAAACAAAGAGCATCCACAAGTACATCACAAAGATGGTTATCAAAGATAAACTACTAAGGGAATGTCTGAGACAACAACAGATAGATGATGCAGAAAAGTGTAACACCAGGAGATTGTGGATTTGGCTCACATTATGAAATTCTATCAGTGGTTGGAAAATGCAGGACTGAAAGACAGTAGTGAGGCACTAATCATAGCAGCACAGGAACAGGCACTCAGCCCAAGATCAATAAAAGCGTGGATCTACTGCACCAGACAGGACCCAATGTGCAGACTGTGAAAAGAGGTATCTGAGACGATCCAGGACATAGTAGTTGCTGGGCTTGCGTAACAAAATATCTGCACAGAATATGGACTGGACTTGCCTAAGTCTAGATGGGAGCTACCACAAAGGATAGTTGAAAATGACTGTGCTAAGATCCTGTGGGACTTTCAGATCTGGAAAGACAAGCAAGTAGTGGCCAACCAACCTCACAATGGTGGTGGCTGACAAAGAATGGAAGACTGCAGTGGTGGTGGATGTGGCAATACTCAGTGACCATAACCTCAAGAAGAAAGAACATGAAAAGATAGACAAATACCAAGGACTGAAAGAGGATCAAGAAAAGATGTGGAAAGTGAAGGCAGTGTAGTCCCAGTTGTGATAGGAGCAGTCAGGGCTGTGACCTCCATGTTGGGGGAGTGGCTTCAGCAAATTCCAATAGATCTTAAATTGCTGTCCAGAAGGTGCAGTTCTAGGAACAGCTAAGGTGCTGCACAGAAACATCAGACTCCCAGGCCTCTAGTAGAGGACCCGAGAATGAGGATTACACATACACAAAAAAGATTTCTGGTGCAAAATGCAACAAAAAAAATATAACAAACTATCTTTGGCCAGGGTGTGTGACTAAGTAGCTACAACAACAGATGGGACATACCACATTTTGAATATCCTGGATTGTCTACTTCTGCGAATGGTATTCCATGATTGTGGTAGTTTTCATTCCTGGGCTGCAATACGGTCTCAAAGGAAACATAGGCTCAGCAAACTAATCTTACAAATTTTAATGTGTAATAACTAAAATGGGCACGCTCTTTATTTGACCCTAATACTTTCCAAAACACCATGAATCCTGTACATAGGGGTCATCATTTTACTTGTGGAACATTAAGCCTAGGCTTCATAAAGACCCTGAGGTTGGATCGAAACGTTGCCGGTTCCAAACAGGTTTTTACTAATTACTTTGGTGTTGCGGCTCCTTATTGCTTTTTATACGGTTTTTAGGGTAATATGACGAAGACCTTGGAGATTTGCACCAAAATATTGAGTGGAGGGCTGGCACTTCCTATTTTCTTTACACTCAGAATTCTGTGCTATGGTCAATGGACGTATGCCTGTATGGGTTCAAAGTTGAAATAGTTGAAGTTAGTGTTGGGAACATGTTTATGTGACATTACAAAAAACTGAACACATATAAAGAGTGAGTGGTGCAGACTTAATTAAAGTATTAAGAGAAGATTGGAGAAAATGCTTTATCAAAAAGCAAAGGCTGTAGTTTAATTGTAAAAGTGAAATAATGCATTGCTTTGTTAAATTATGGAGGAATAATTCATGCGTCTTGTATAGAAGTCGAAGGATCTTATTATTCCTTGCTCCATGATTGATGGTGAATGTCTCTTGAATATTTAATAGGCTGCTTTTGGATACTGTTGTGAAAACCACTCTAACAGATGTATTCTTTAAGGTGTAAAATGTTGGGTATTTGCAGTCAATTCAAAGTGAATTTATATTTTTAACCTAAAATAGTTCAATTGAAAAAATACCTGACATTTTTTTCCAATTCAGCCATTCTGGTCTTAAATGTAAAATTAATTTGAAATTCACTTTGAATTTCCGACAAGTCATACCTTTACAGAGTTATTCACCAAACTCTGAATTACCATGAATTAAATTCAATTGGCAAATTGCAGGCATAAATAGCCAAGTTTTGACTATGGCTAAATTGGAGAACTTCCAGCTGTTTTTGGTTCAATTTTTCCATTCGGATTGAATTCGCAAAAAAATCGAAGTTTAGCGAATAACTGTGTGTTTGAATAACTACATGTTTGAATCAGTGCTTAATGTAGTTTCCACGAGTCTATATTTCCTTTGAGAGTTATTTCAACTACAGCAAGTGTTACAAAGCAGAAAAGTATATACCGTACATAGGAATTTATTTACTGAACTGTAGTCTATAGAAAAGCAAATTGCAAAATGAAGGTTAAGATAGCCAAACTATGAGTTTAGCCGTGTGGGATAATTTTTCTGTAGCCTCAGTTTTGGCCTAAATGTATCAGTTCACTACAAATACTGTTGAATGAATAAACCCCACATTGTTCTTTTGTGATAAATTGCTGGGCAGTAAACCAACACAAGATTTGCTACACTGGTCCGAGGAATAAATATATTGGACTTTAAAGGCCATTTAAAGACTATTAAAATTTCAGGTTTAAAGCAGTTTAGAAGTACATAAGCTAGTTAAACTGATGGAATAGCACTGCTGTGATTAGTACTGAGCAAATTACAGGACTTACCTATTGTCCTCAAGTTGTCCTTGAGGAAGTGAGTCAAGAAATATTGACAGCGCTTTGAAAGAGTAACCACGCTTCCATTGTTTCAGATTAATATAAAGCTAGCACTCTCGGTTTGCCAGGGTAATTAATTGGTTTACAACATAAAATTTACCATAAGACTTTTTTTTTTTTTACACCTACCTTTACCATTGAGATTTAGAATCAAAGGTATATGATGAATAATTAACATTCTCTCAAGTGCACAATGGATTATTTAAAGGCAAAGTTACTAGACACTTTATAATTTCTATATTGATTCCATTATGTTTTTATTTTGTGATATATCATTCTTTTTTCATACTTTGCTTCATTTCTATAAGGGTTCTTAATGTGTGCTCACTGGGGAAATAATCACTACAAGTACAGTTCCTGTGTTGTAAATGCTGTCAGAGAGATTGAGCAGAAGAACCATCTGTAGATGGGTTTACCGACTTATCTCTTGTCACTCAACCTTCGGGATGTTGGTTTCTATGACAAAGATTAACTGACAAGTGGTGGGAAGGACTCGTTTCAGTTAGAAATAGCTAACAATCTATACACTTGCTGGAAATTCTGCTAGCACGATGTATACATTAAATTTTGTGCGCTTTAAATCGAGCATAAGTTGTGTTTAACTTGACAGATACACTTTAAATAATTTCAGACCAAAATTGTTCTTCCTGATATTAAGGAGATCATGCTATTATATGAGCAGATGCAGATCTATAATCTCCAGTGACACAGATTCAGAGATTACAACATTTATCTGAGGTCAGGAGGTCATATTTTACATCAACCATAATCTGTTTTTTCATGTTTATCTCTATTAATTTGTGCTGCAAAAAAACTCTACTCAAATTAAAGCAAAAATAAAATATATGCTTAATTAAAAAACAACAACAAGAAATACACTTGGGGGGAGCAGGGGTGTGTAGAGAGGAGGAAGGGATTTTGAGGGGGGATTAAATGTTTGTAGAGGGGGGCAGGGGGTTTTGTAAAAGGAGGGGGGGCAGCAGATTGTAAATGTGCCTATTTCAGTCTGAATTAGAACTAAATAAATAAGCTTATTAATGTTTTTATTCTTAATGTATTTTGATATATGCATATATTAATATAAAAATACATTAAGCTGAAATTATATATAATTCTTGGAAACATTAAAATAGTGGGTGTTTTTTTTATATTTTAAAGGGGGGTGGGGGGATCGCACAGGACCTGCTCCGGGTGCCAAGTACTAGGTATGTCCCTAATTGTATGTTTTATATATATTCTGAATCAAATACAGTGGAACCTCAGAACTCGAATGTTCCTTTTCACGAACAATTCGGTCTTCGAACAAAAATTTTGAGTAAAACATGTACGCGGTACCCGAACATCAAAGAGCCTCTCACTGGGGCCATGCCAGCTCTCTCATGGAGTTAAGATGTGGCTGAAACGTTTGGAAGTTTCTCTCGCCCAGCTGTTATAGGTTACAGTTCTACTGACCTGCAGAGAGGTCCCTACCTTGTACCATCCCTAGCAGCCTCTACCTATAGCAGCAGC
Source organism: Pelobates fuscus (assembly GCF_036172605.1). Lineage (NCBI taxonomy): Eukaryota > Metazoa > Chordata > Amphibia > Anura > Pelobatidae > Pelobates > Pelobates fuscus. The sequence goes on along the minus strand of NC_086320.1, from coordinate 331,975,576 downwards.
ACTCAGGGCAACCCTCCAGCATGCAGGGCACCCTACAAGCATTCAGTGGGAGCAAGGACACCCATATACCCTGGGGGCAGCAGGCCCCTTTCCCCCCTGTGCTCTCTGCTGGCAGCCAGTCCTGGCAGAGATGGGTAGACCATCCTCAGTGGGGGCACAATACACCCTCACTTGGCAAATGCTGGATCGCTCTCACTGGGAACTTATCACCAAGAGGCAACATGTGGCCCTAGTACTCAGTGTACTTACAGCTTCTGCAGGAGACCCTGAGCAGGAGGATCCCTGTTGACACCAGTCAGTGCACCTTCCCCAAAGCGGTAAGTACTGGAGCCAAACAGGCATGTGTGCAGTGTGTGTACTATGTCAACTATGTGGGTGGGTGTGTGCAGTGTGTGTACTATGTCAGCTATGGTCCCGTTTACAATGTAAGATGCTGTAATTTTGGGGGTCTGGAACGGATTAATCAAATTTACATGCATTCCTATGGGAAATGTTGATTCGTTTTTCGAACGAACCGAAACTTGGACAGCCTTCTGGAACGGCTTTAGTTCGAGTTCTGAGGTTCCACTGTATGTGAAAGATATGCACAGTGGAATTCTATTTGGATGCCAACTTTGACTGGAATGTGTGCCATTGACCTCCTGGGAAACAAGCACTTGTGTTAGTTCATTTCTTTCTAGCATTAGCACAGATGGATCTGTCAAAATTACAGAGTCACTTATTGACCCACCTGTTGCGTGTAACAGGATCCTGAGGTCCTGCCCTTGTGGACCAAACGTTGACAATCTAAATCTATGGCTTGTCAGTTGTCATCCTTACACTGAAAATGTCATTAATTATCTAAGTAAAGTATGAACTATCTGAATTGTTTCTAATGCATGATGGGAGACAAGCTCCCCCATTTTGTCATTGCTGACTAAACATATTCTTCTCCAATTGTTTTGAGTTGACCAGACTTTTTTGGTTAGATCATCTGTTGCTCAAGAGGTTTTATTAACAAACCTGTTATGTTTTAAAGATCCACTATCTAGCCATAGCTCTGAAATAGTTATGTAGTTAGTAAATTATGTATACACCCTCCATCTTTGTGATTGATGATGATGATGATAATTTTGAAATGTAGAGATTCACTTTGATTGATATGTTGATTTCAAATCCTAATCCTAAGTAACCTTAAAAATGAAGAAATATGGGGGCGTGGCCTGAACCTCAGAGGGAGAAGTCGCATGTAACGGCAGCTCCGTGCCGAAAGGCCTAAAAGGTGCAATTGCCCCAAATATAATTGGCAAAAACAAGCTGACAAAAGGACTATGTCTCACACTAAATCGAAGAGACAAACGGAGAAGGTGGATAAGGCGCAATTCTTCGCTCCGAAACACGGCGCGATCAAAGAAGCGTCCCAGTCGGCGGGAAACCAAGATGGCGCCGACGATACACACGAGGCAGCTGCAGGTGCGAGTACTGACCAGAGCCTGCTAACACAAGAAATAATGCAGGGTATGTTGGACGCGATGTCCGCTAAGATAATGAAAAGTGTGCAGACCTCTATTGGAGACCTGCGCAGGGAGCTGGGAGACCTCGGATCCAGAACCCCGCGGTTAGAAGAAAAAATGACCAGTGCTGAGGAGGCATACAATGAAATGGAGGACAAACTAGCGCACATGGCGGAGCGCATTACAGCACAGGAGATAAAGCAGGCTGATATGGAGGACAGGAGCCGCCGAAACAACTTAAGGTTGAGGGGGGTGGCTGAGACTGTGGGCATAACAGATTTAACGGCACATATCACTGCATATCTGAGGGCACTGGTGCCAGACATGCCGCAAGATACGCTACTCTTTGATCGAATACATAGGACAGCGAGGCCCAAATTCCTACCGCCGGACGCACCCAGAGATATACTGGTGCGCATGCACTACTACCATGCCAAAGAGGCCATTTTAAAGAGCAGCAGAACCCGCAAAGACCTGCCAGAATGCTACCAGAATATCTTGCTATTTGCAGATATCTCGGCTTTCACGCTCAGGAAAAGGAGGGAATATTAGGAAATCACCACAGCGCTCAGGGAGCAGAGAATCGTGTACCGCTGGGGATATCCAGTCAAGCTGCTAATACAGAGAGCAGGGAAAACAACAACCATCTTCACTCCGGAGGAAGGCACACGCTTACTGAAAGATTGGGGTATAGCAACTACATCTCAGAACAACAGGCAAAAGGAACCGAGAAGGCTAATACCGGACTGGAAGAGGGCCAAGCATTCATAAAGAGCAAGGACATATAACCACTGACAGATTACTGGACAATGCTAAGACGAGCCGCAAGTATTAACGCAGTAACCATGTTTATGTTATCACCCATGTAGATGTTGAGCCTATCCCATTGGTATCACAAGGTTAAGTCTTTTTTATTAGATAACAAGGGACAAAGGGGTGAGCGACTGCCTTTAAGGTAGACAGAAGCGCCCAGACTTAATTATAAATAATTACTTTAAAAAAAAAAAAAAAACTGAAGGGAAACCTGATCTTGAGGGGATTGAGATCCCGAGGAGGTGTATCACAACACACCCTAAAACTAGATTAGTCACGCAAAAAATAACAAAAAAAATAAAATAATAATAAAAAAAAATAAAAAATGCCTTAGACCAAATGGCCTACACGGAGCGCACAATGTTCTAGGCTTAGGAGCACAAAGTTCCTACCCCCCACGGCGCTTCTAGGAAGTGCCTAGCCATAGGCAAAGCAATGTTTGTTATTGTATATACTTTCTTTAATGTTTGGTTTTGTTTTCAAGCTGTCACCCTCAGCGGAACGAGGCAGGTTGCCCAAAACGCTGAGGACTATGTAGGGGACCGAGTGGGCGGCCCCACTTGCACTCTGGAGGGGTCACGAGCCTATACAGGCAATAGAGGTAACGTAAACCCCAACTTACGCCAAAAGCCCTGTGGAACAATTACACTGACACACGAGGTTGGCCAGCTCCGCTTGATAGCACTGGGAGGAGAGGGCCACCGCGCAACAATTAAACACTCACAATACTCAGCATACCCATTCATGCTAGATCCAACATGAAAATATACACACATAATGTAAGGGGATTGAATATCCCGGCGAAAAGACATCTACTAACACGAGAACTACAGAAACAGGGTGCGGACGTGGTCTGTCTACAGGAGACCCACTTCCGCACGAATGATCACTCGCAGGTATTGGCTAGGGACTACCCACACCAGTTTCCCTCAACTTCCCCAACGAAGTCCAAAGGTGCATCCATATTGATAAGTAAGCATGTATCCTTCTCACTAAAATCGCAACACGTGGACGCACTGGGCAGATACGTAGTGATAGTGGGGACCCTCAATGACATTGAGTACACAATCGCCAGCATATACGCACCAAACCAAAATCAAAGGAATTTTCTGCACAAGATCTGTCAAACCCTAACACAAATAAAACAAGGGATAACACTGATATGCGGGGATTTTAATCATGTCTTTGACCCGGCTATGGACACGACTGCACACAGCCCTAGCGGTAGATACAGGACCCTTAGGCGTCAAAGCAAAGCCATTCAGACTCTCCTACACACCCACCACTACTACGACACATGGAGAATGTCACACCCCTCCGAAAAAGCTAAAGATAGAGGGAGTGATCAAATCACTGCCCTCAGGAAAATCCCTGGGACCTGACGGGCTAGACAATACTTACTATAAAAAATTTGTCACTATCCTAGCTCCATATATGGTTAAAAGCTATACTCAGGCCATTCAAACCAAATCCCTACCCACCGAAATGTTACAGGCGCACATAGTAACACTACCCAAACCAGGAAAGGAGCCTACAACACCACAGAACTTCCGGCCAATATCCCTACTAAACACCGACGCCAAAATCCTAGCAAAAATATACGCACTTAGACTGGGGGCAGTCCTGCCTTCCATTATCCATAGCGACCAAGTGGGCTTTGTCAAGGGGAGGCAAGGATCGGATAATACGAGGAAAGTACTAGATATCTTACATCACCTTCATAGACAAACCAAAGGGGGCCTACTGGTCTCACTGGACGCGGAGAAGGCCTTTGATCGCCTGAATTGGCGATTCCTCCGCGCAGTTTTACAAAAATTCAATATTCCAGAGGGGTTTGCATCAATGATAGAAGCACTGTATAGCTCCCCGGGAGCGCAGGTGCTAAACTCAGGGTTCCTCTCAGAGCCCATAAAACTAACAAATGGCACTAGGCAGGGCTGTCCTCTATCGCCCCAATTGTACGTGCTGGCTCTGGAACCCCTAGCGGCCAGGATAAGAGCCAACCCCGACATACATGGCATCACGATTAACGAAAGGGAATACACAACCAACTTATTTGCGGATGACATCTTACTGACACTCACACAACCCCATATCTCTCTCCCCAACCTGCTACAAGAAATACGCATATACGGACAACACTCATACTATAAATTAAACATCACAAAAACACAAGCTATGGGAATAGGATTCACCAATAATCAGATGGAGCAACTACAAACTTCCTACACACTAGATTGGAGGAGGGACCACCTAACTTTTTTAGGGATCAAACTCACTAAAGCTCCGGCAGACTTATTGGCAGCCAACTACGATCCGTTGCTGAAAAGCATAGAGAACACTCTAAGGGGCTGGGAGGGAAAGTACCTGTCATGGCTGGGCAGGATAGCCGCAGTTAAAATGATAGTATTACCAAAATTTCAGTATTTGATAAGAACCCTACAAATCCAGGTCCCGAATTCATACCTAGACAAGCTGCAGAAACTCATAACGGGCTTCATATGGTCACACCAAAAAGCCAGAGTGCCAGCGAAAATCTTAAGTAAAACGCAGGCGCAGGGGAGTCTGGGGATGCCAGATGTGAAACAATACTACAAGGCGGCTGTCCTGACCACAGTCATTCAGGCCCACGCAAAACAGGAGAGGCCACAATGGCTGGACATAGAGACTACCTGGGCGTGTCCCAGAGGCTTGAGTTACCTCTTCTGGATACCCCAAAAACACAGGATAGTGCATCAGGAGGTGCCGCCCACCACACGACTCTTATTTAAGACATGGGATAACTTCAGGTCACTATGGGAGGACTCCACGAAGTGGGCAAGAGCGACCCCTTTGTACAGTTTACACCTAGAAAACCCCACGTTTGACTACCGCCCATGGACTACACAGGGTTGCACAACAATTAGTCAGTTGTACGACAAAGGGAACTTGGTGGACTTCCCAGACCTACAGCGCAAATACGACCTACCGCACAACACCATTTTCCAATACCTCCAGGTAAAATCTATGCTCCTAGGTTCTACAATTGACACTGACACGGCCATAGCCAAGCGCATAGAACAATTATGCGTAGCCACAACACAGCCCAAGAGACTAATGTCCAGCCTCTACAGTATATTGACCCAACAGACGACAAAGACCGCAGACAATTTTAAACTAGCATGGCACACAGACATAGGGAAAATATGCACGGACCAACAATGGGAAAGAGCGTTTTTGGCACACAAAAAGAGGACAAATTGCGCATCCCACTTGGAGCAGATACGTAAACTTCAGTACAGATGGTATATGGTACCGGAGAGGTTGGCAAAAATTTACCCAAACACTTCCAACAGGTGTTGGAGATGTGAAGGGGAGAAGGGATCGATGTACCACATATGGTGGGGGTGTCCTAACATAACCAACTACTGGAGGGAGGTAGAGGGAATAGCTTCAAAAGCTCTAGGCAGAGAGGTCATAATCACACCAGAGTGTGGACTCCTGTTCATGGGACTAGAAAAATATAATACTACGAACTCCAGGGTACTGTTCCACATTCTGGTAGCAGCCGCTACTCTGATAGCGAGAGCTTGGAAACAAACACAAACACCCACTAGGGAGGCTTTGCTTCAGCAAATAACCAAAAACCTAGTATACGAAAAGGAATTGAACAGACAAACCACGACTAACAAACAGGCCGTTCTGGCCCACGCAAAATGGGTGTTAGCAATGGGACAGGAAGGGGAGTGAGAAAATCCAGTTCTCGGGTCATACCACACGCACCACTTCCACAGGGAACGAGCTAAAATAAAACTAGAGAATGAAGTGACAGCAGCCCTGATCCGGGCAAGCTTACCCACATGTAAATAGTTTACAGTTATCAGTCTGTTATTTTGTGTTTTAGATTGTCAAGGTGTAGCGTCAATGCCACAAATAGTGGAGCACCTCTGTGTGGGACCAAGACCGTGAGGGACTGATAGCGGGACCGCATAAATATCAGTTAATAGCCCAAGGGAAAGGTCCACGGAAGACCTAAGAGATAATAGGTACCTGCGCACATAGAGGGTCGAACTTACGACATATAGCATGCAAGAAGGGAGTGTCAAACCACCCACTATGAACCTACACCTTCCCCTGGTCCCCCCCCTCCCTCCCTTGGTTTCCCCGCCTCCCTCCCTTGGTTTCCCCCCCTCCCTCCCTTGGTTTCCCCCCCCTCCCCCAGAGCACACGAAAAAAAAAAAAAAATTCTATTGTAGGGTATGGAGATGCCCACATCGTATTACACAGGACAGGCAGCATGTGACTGAAACGTAGAGCAGAGGGGACTGATGTGCAGTAGAGCTGTTAATCTGTGCAACTATGTTGAGCAAACACGTACCAAACTGTAATAAACGTACACAAGATGAAGGAACCTTAGATAAGGTACTAACAACCCCCCTCCCCTGCTTTCCTTCTGTATCCCCTTAAACTTAATAAAAACTGTAAAGTTATGCTTCCTGGACATTAGAATAGGATACATAGGGCTTAAGACATTTAATTTACTATTGTTATTATGAGAACAGGACTAACATGTATTCCCAAATGTTAGCATATATGATATCAGTCGGTTGTTTTACTATGGCAAAGGGAAAGCTATGTACAATGTATTGTTTTATTTTTGTCCCCCCCCCCAAAAAAATTAAGAAATATGATTGGCACTGTCAATTCTTTCTTATGAATATTGTGCAAGTACATCATTGTCATGAAACATTTGAGATTTCGATCTTACTATTTTGAAGTACGGTAGTTAAAAAAAACTCTACCTCTGAACCAATATGCCTAATTTCCAGCCCCATGCTATCTTCTCCCTTGGGTTCCTCTTTAGTTCCTGGTGCTTCGTCTGCAAGGTACCGACGTCAGTACTGTAATGTCAGAATACAACATTTATGTCTAGTCTTATATTATCTCATGGTAATGTTGAGATTTCTGTGAAATACCAGCACAGTTTTTATGAGCCTTTGATGACGATTTTATCTTTATGAAATGCTTTTTTTTTGGATGGGTGGGGCGGTTGACAGAGCCACCTTAAACAAGGCTTGTAGGAGCTGTGAAGGCAAGCATTGGAGATTGGGAATGACTATGACTGAAAATGATTACTTTGCCAGCATCAAGATAATCATTAGTTGAAGCTGGAGTTAGAAAGGAACAAACATAAGCAATGTTTTTTAAGATTAAAGGGTTACACCGAGCTTCATAGCCACCACAGTTTGCTGTAGTGGTTTTGAGGCCAGGAGTACCGTGGCACAGTTTTACATTAAGGGAGAAAAACATTTTGCAACAGTTTTGCTACTTACCTGGACCCAACTGGGTGCTGACACTGCCTCAGTGCCGGCATGGTCACAGACAGCTACTGACAGTCATTCTGCACTCTGAACCTATAAATGAAAGCCTTTGCACATGACACTGACAGATATATGTTTTATACTGAAATGCTGCACTTACTGGGTATTTGCACTATAAGCACTTCAAAACACTGCAGTGGTTATGGTATTTGGAGTAACCCTTTAAAATTTCCCAATTTTGAGATTGACTTAATTTGAGAAGTGAAAGAAAGGTCTTAGTTAAATATGAAGCCAGGGCAGCAAGCAGGATAAAGTTGATATTAGTTGGATTGACCTGAAGGGAGATGACAAAAGGAAGATTAGTGCTCGAAGGAGAAAAAAAAACAAGAAGTTCAGTTTTTGAGAGATTGAGTTTCAGAGAGCGAGCTATCATCCTGTTACAGAGGAGAAGCACCTGGTGACATGATCCAGGTGGGAAAGAGAGAGAGCAGGGGAAGACAGATAGATGTGGATGTCAACAACATATTGGTGAAATAAGAGAACATAGAATCATTCTAAACAAAAAGTACATATTAATAAATGGTATAGGCTATAAAAGAAGTAAATTAAATGAAAATAATAATGGAAATGGTGCAAAAAAGTACAATTAGACATGATTCACATCACAAACAAAAATCATAAAAAGAGCTGATTATTCCATGACACTTGATGAATACTAACACGCAGAGTACCAAACATTGATTTACCAGCTGCATACTCATACAACCTGGGTTATTTTTTCTGTGCAAGTTCAAAATAATATTGTTAATATCAGGAAAGGGTTAATTATTAGCAGAAATTATTTTCTATCACAGTGATAGAGAACGTTCTCAATAGGATCACAAAATGGAAAAGTGTCCCGTGGCCTTCATATTGAACCTGTGTCACCTGGAGTACATTGCTGGGGTTAAACTACAAATAATAGATTAACAACCAGAATATGACTTTATTGAACGTTAAAAAACTACATTTGAAAAAAAACAATACTGGCTTAGCTTCAGGGACCTTGTTTTGGTGGCGGGTAGACCTGGACAGGAGCCCCAAGTCTTGAAAAGTCCCAGGTCTTATTTTGGTACCTTCAAGTTCCCTGTAATACTAAGAGAAATAGCACCTTCAACTGCATTGTTTGTGACAGTGTCACTTTAATGCACCAAAATGTGAGAGTATTGCTTTTGATACAATGTAATTGCTGATTGGAGTTAATGTTGTAGGTGCAGGATTGATACAGCATGGTATTTTATTAATAAAGCAGGTGTGGAATTAAAAAATATAGCGTTATATAATACTCTGAATTAATTAGCAAAATTGGTTTCATAATGTGATTCAAAGAACATATTGCGGAATACGTTTTGAAATAGAAGGCAGGATGGGTTTTTGGGAGGGGCTTAAGTCAATATATGTAGAATTTCAAGCTTTCTATTATAAGCCGTGTCCCATGGGAAATGTTGATTTGCTATTTTTTTTTCCGCTTGCCAATCATATTTGTTGATTTACTTGCCCTACATTAGAGAAGGAATAAATACAGCTCTGTGCTATGCCCTACTTCTGACCTGACGGACTGGAACATTTGACACCCATGCTTCATTTTCCAGCTATGTTGCGTATGTGGGTGGGCCACATTCTGTTATATCATATTACAATATAAGTGGGTGATTAAAAGACTGATAGGTGTGGAGAGTAGTCTCAGGCATTACTTCACATCTCTGCCACTAACAGAGTGTCGTTCTTGATTCTTCCTTTTAGCTTCTTCAGAATTCACCTCCATCTTCATGACTGTAGAAAACTTCAAATTCCACATACACAAGCATCCACGAACTGAACTATTTTTCCACAAAGAAAAAACTATTTTAGTTGTGAAAATCATGCCGATAATGTGTTAAGCTCGTTTTAATGCATTCACATAATGTGGCTTTCCTTAATGGGACACTATAGTTTCAGGAATACAAACATGTATTCCTAAAACTGTAGTTCTAATTGCGCTATTTTGGCCCAATGGCCTCCCTGTCAGCAAAGTAAAATGTGATTTACTCACCTTTCTTCCAGTGCCACAATGGTCTCATCGCTGCTGGCCCGCCTACTTCCTGCCTACTTGGCTGAGATCAAACTTGACGATCTCAGCCAATCCAGTGCTTTCCCATAGGAAGCATTAGGAGGCTAGTGCACATGCGCGGAAAAATACTGCACCAATTAGCATCTCCTCATAGAGATGCATTGAATTGATGCATCTCTATGAGAAACGTTGATGCATCTCTATGAGAATGTCAGTGCACTGATCCAGGAAGCACCTCTAGTGGCCATCTCAATGACTGCCATTAGATGTGTTCCTAGGCAATAATGCAAACGCTGCATTTTTTCTAATAAGGCAGTGTTTACATTAAAAGGTCTGCAGGGACATACTATACACACCAGAACAATTACATTAAGCTTTAGTAGCACTATAGTGACTATAATGTCTCTTTAAGATTCTGAGACTGTTTGCTGTTATGCACACACAGGCTTTCACAAACAAGTTATAATGAAATTCTATGTAAATGATTTCCTCATTATGGAGAATGTCTATCACAAATCACATTGGGCAAGGAGGGCGTGAAAACACTCTGGTTGATTCACTTAAAAATGAATTGAAAGGAAATGAAACGAAATTGCAATTCTATTCACTTGATTGATTTTGCCAGTTAAATTTAAAAAAATTCAAGAACATGAGTTGAAACAATAGTTATTGTGACTTCTTACATAGTTCATTTAACAATACACAAATCTATAACACTCATTGTTAGTTTAAATGTTTCACTTAGTTCCAATATTCTATGTTTATCTCTCTATCACAATGTAAGCATGATGTGACTCACTGGGCTTATATTTTCTAAAATTGGTCTTTGGTAAATTCTTTGGACGTATATTTACTTGACGTGGTCTGTGATTATTTTGACAGAACAGCTGTTAAAATGGTAAAAAGTGTTAAATGACTGTGATTTAATTTTATTACCAACCCAACAACTGTTCTTAGTTTTAATAGTCTGGAGTCAAGTGCGAGTGTGTAATAGATCGAATCCCCATATGGCTCGTACGTGGTATAAACAACAACATTGACAATGCGTCATCTGGCAGAAATTCTGTAAATATCACACATGATTGAAATACCAGTGCCGTGTTTTGAGTGGTACAGATGTGAGGAGAGATAAAAAAGCAGTTCAATTTATAGACGCATACCGTGCTTTGCTAAGAGGTTGCTGTCTGTTTAACACGGGGAGACACATGCTATATGTATAAAGATAGTAGTAATTGGTAAGATTAGGAATGATGCTAATCAGTAACAGATATGTCTAATGCGGATTTAAAAAAATAAAAATAAAAATCTATTCAGAAATGTTGGCAAATCTTCAGGCACCAAAATAGGATGGGCTAACATTTTCTGCAGACAACAAGGCTGGATTTGCAGTTCGCTATAGGCACCTAATAAATACGGGCACCAGGCCTAACTGCAAATGTGCATTTGTCCTCTTTAGATATGTTTTCATATACTGTACTCTGTGGTAAATGCATTTTTCTGTGTTTACAGAAGGAAGGAATGGGAGATGTACTCATGTATGTCTGAAATACGTGACCTCCAAATCATGGCGCTAGTAGCAATAAAGTGGATTTTTTGGAGAGGGAGGTAATGGCATCTGAGAATTATCTGCCAATAGGCACTTGGGATGGAAATCCGGCCCTGCACAGCACTAAACAATGAGCGTTAAACATGTCCTAATAAATTTTGGCAAAGTGCAAAATTCCTATGGTGACACTACTTGTGTTCCATGTATGCAAAGTATAGCTAAATGAATGCAGCATGTCTAAAGCTAAGTCTTGTGCATATGTGCAGGGTAAGGTTATCATAGGGCCTATTGGAGTTAAAGCTCCAGAAACATACCTTGCAATAGTCTCTACCTGCCTGATTTAGTTTTGGTGATGTGTTGCTAACTTGAAATGCTGGGTGTCCAGGGAAGCACAGATGTCTTCCTTGGCCTGACTGAGCATCTTGGGAAACATAAAATCAAAATTGTCAAAAGTAGCTATTTCATTGTAATAGGGCTCAGGTAGTCAAGTCTGACTCAACTAAACTGGTGCACATATCAGGGTGAAATTCTACACACTGAATTTTTACAGCTAGGGCTTCTGAAGTTAGCTCTTGGGAAACACTTAAAGAAATTCTACAGGCTCCAAAACAACTTTAGCTTAATGAAGCAGTTTTGGTTTGTAGATCATCAGTCTTACTGCTCAATTCTCTGCCATTTGGGATTCATATCACTTTGTTAATGCAGCCCTCGTCACAGTCTTCAACACTTCCTGAAAAGGTAACTTTATTGGACAGTTTGCATAATCTAGAAATTGTCTTCTCTGATGCTCTGTTAATAGCCTTCTAGAGCCTGCAGGAGCCTCCTGTGTGTGTGGTTACTGAGCAGGAGATAAAAACATCCAAAGCAAGTTAACATCTGATAGGAAAATTCTAAAATTATTTTCATGCAGGCTGTGTGAGTCAAAGCCAGTGGATGTGTGGCTAGGGCTGCATAAAGAAAAGCATTATTTTAAAGGGAGACTGTCACTGATTTTTTATAGTATGTTTGATTTCCCCATATGTTTAATATATATTTGTGAACAATACAAATAAATGTAACAATTCAAATGGACACCTCTTACTTGGCCAATGATTGTTAAATGCTGCTGTTCTTTGCCATTCTTAGTTAAAATGTGTGCTCTGGGTGTTTTGCCATTTGTTAAAATTTTATTACAAATTTAAACAAAAATGGAGCATCACATAAAAAAAGGTTAACACAAATAATAATGGATTGCCAACGTTTTATTCAATGGTGTAATTTCCAGGAAATTACAGATTCCCTTTAAAACGGCTGGTTTGTTGAGATCTCTCTGCTGGAACACATGTGTCAACCAAGTTAGCTTAATTAAATTATTTGAATTTAGCAGCTAAGTGTTATATTTGAGAATTGCTTGTCAGGGCCTCTTGGTGGCTTTTACATTTTGAAAACATTTCTATTATCCAGTGTACGGATTTCTAAGCAACACGTTTTATTGCTCTTTTATGTCTGCAGTTTCACTATAACTTAGATATAGCCTTTATTCCATGGCGATCAGTAACCTTAATTAACCAATAACAAATACTTTTAAGGAATCTGTCAATTTTATGGAACACACTTTACATTGCATTTGTGAAAATGTTCCCCCTGAATGTGTTTCAGTTTGTGGACTAAACATTGAAAGCTTCTATAATATTATTTCATACATCCAATATCTAACTTCATATAGCACACATATATTTGTATTTGGCATCCTCAGACAAGATGGTTAATTTCTTCTTACATGTTGTTGAGAAATCCCTGGTTAGAATGAGTATCTCACAATAATTATGAACACATTTTCTGTCTCAAGTTGACTTACCGTCATGTTTCGATTTGTAAAATTAACTTATTGATAACACTAGCGGTGAAATACATGATTTGTGCTCACTATGGGAAATATATATATTTTTTAGTTCACAAACCATAACGTATTCTTCCATTACTTGCTAGGTATATGCCTGAAAGCCTACTGTGTGGTTTTAGCGTATTTTGTGGCACAATATAATATTACAAGTAAATAATCTACAATGGACAATCAACGGTTTAGTTATTTAATAGATGTGAAATAAACTGAGTAACAATTTGTAAAATTAAGGAAAATGTAGCTATGTTTAAAGAAATACATTTATTGCGCTCAGCAAATGAGCTAAACACTACACTGCAGGGAGTAGCTCAGGAGAGCAAACGGAAGCTCCTGCTGGAGTTAGTAGATAAGGTGAGAAGTGGTGCCCCATGGGTAAGAAGTAAATATGACGGGGAGAACCAGGGCACTTTTAGCTTCATTACCACTAAAGCAATTGCAGTTGTTATGGTGCTTGGAGTGCTCCTTTAAAATAAAATAGTTCTAACATTTTTCCAACTATTTTGACAATTTTACCCTCAATTAGTAAATCATTTGTCACTCATCAAGGTCACCTTTTAGGCATTATCACCTAAACTGCTTTCTGTTATAGATTTATTGCTTTTTGCAAGGGAGGGTTTGCATAGACAGTCAGACATGACACCCAAACCCATGTTTTCAAGATCATAACAAACTAATAACAATATTAACATACATCTTAGTTTGCAATATTGTAATAGGCAGCCCTGTTAATACGAAAGCACAAAGATATAGTCTTTTTAAATTGTATAAATGAATAGATACAAAATCTATAATTCTATTGCGTAAAAGCAGTCCAATTGCTAAACGGTGTTCTTTTTGCATTTGAAAAATGATTGAAAACATTCTGCAGCTTGCAAATCAATCTCACTGTTGATCCACACAAACGCCTGCCGGGTCCATTCCAAAGGAAAGAATGTGAAGTATCTACAGACCATAGGGCACACGGGTTTGTGATATTCTGCACCAAACAAATGTCATTACAGTATTTGTATACTATGAACAGCTGGCCAATACCGTTTAAGAGCATGTTAAGACGGCTGAGGAATGCTGCAAATTATGTTTCTGTTTTCTTTATAATTTGTACATATGAAATTATGCAGTTTTTCTTGTATGTTTATAACTTTAGACATATTTCAGCATTCTATCAAACCACCTTAACCTATTGCGTAAAACGTATAGTATATGTCATAACTCATTGCATTGGAATTACAATAGACACCATATTTTGATCAATAGTGTTTAAAAACTTTTGTAGAGTAATTTCCTAGTGATAATGGACAGTGACATACAATGTGTAACTTTTTTTTTTTTTTTTTTTTTTTTACAAAATCGGTTAAGCAAAGAAGCAAAGGAATTGGAAAAAAAATTACAGTTGGTTACATGGATCATATTTTTCTATTGTAAAATAACTATTTACAGAAAATGTCCTCATATTTTTAAAATGTTGCCATTCTTATTAAATGTTTCCTAAAATTCAAAATAATAGAGAATAAAAGCTGTTTTGAACCCCCTCCACCATGAGCATTTCATAATTCAGATTGGATACTTTAACCACTATTTTGTCATTTGGATTTTCATATGCTATAATTTGTTTACTGAAAAAATACAAACATTTCAAAACAATGTGAAGAACTATCTGAAAAAAAATGGAAAGTAATGAAGAACTTAAATCAACCGATCTTATTCTGCAGATTTCAGTTGGATAACACGTGTTGAAAAGAGTTTGCAGACTCATTTGTAGATATATATATAAAGTGATTTTGTTGCAGCTACCACAATTAACCGTGACACTTGTTATCACTGAGGTTGAAGATTAAGATGAAGAGGGATTGTACTAACAAAAAAACCTAAAAGAATATAGACAATGTAGGCCTCAATTAAAACAAGCTTTCCAAATGATTCAATGCTGTTAGAAAAACCATCCAAATGATTTATCTACAGAAATCACCATTAAAATCTATTGGAATTTTTGTAGATAAATGATTTGGAATTAACATTATTGAATCATAAGAGAAGCTTATTAAATCGTGGTCTAATTTGATAAACAAGCTAGCCAATGCGCTTGATTATGGTAGACAAGTCCAGCTGTCGTGAGCTATAATTCCAAGATGAGAAACCATGTGCGTGAATAGAGTGGCGCTTGATCTCAATTCCACAAAGAAGTAAAACAAAAAAAAATTACACGTCTGGTTGTTTAGACGATAAGACACACCAAAACAAAAAGTGTTATTACCTGGTGCTTCCCTCTTATACCACATCCTAGGTTTAGAAGTATTTTCAGAAAGAAGGAAAGTGTCGCCCAGTGACACTATTCTAGCAATACTTTGAGCTAGTATTTTATAGGCTCCATAGAAGGTGAGCATATACCCTCATTACTAGTGTATATTGGACGTGGTATTTCATATTACACTAGTTTGGTCCTCTTTGTCTCTGCTCTTGTCCCTATGGAGAATTCTATGTTACAGCCACTCAAGAAGGTAATGTGCCACCATGAAAGGCACAGAAGATCGATTTTTAGAGCCCTTTTCATAAAAGGCTCCAACAACTGTGAGAGTTTACTATTCATCATCACTTAAAGCACAATTTTTTATAGTAACAATATTGCACAATTATATATATTTTTTAAGTCTAATTTCACTTGTATCTATGATACCCTATGACATTAAGGGGTAAGTTTGTATTGTGTTTTGCGCTGCACTTGCACATTTTGTTTTGGTGGGGCTTATCACCTAAACAGTTAGATGTGTATATTTATATTTCCATTATTTCCATGACACTCATCAAGCTGTGTCTATAGTTGATCACCATGGAAATCATGGTCTTCTGCAGCTTGTATGTCATCCACCACTGTCCTAGACATACTTTATCTGACACGTACTGCTCACTATTGCAGAATTCTACCGACATCACTGATATTATGATGTATATGGCTGTTCATTGTCACAGCAATGTGCTTTGAATGTGGAGAAAAGCAACCGTTGTCAACCATCTTGACCCACCTTTTGGCACATACACAGTTTATCTTTTAGCTCATGTTAGCACTTTAGGAAACTTAATTTAGTTCTTATTTCAGGGGGTAATAGTCTATAAACTGTCATGTAGCCCATAGGAATGAGCACAGCCTAGTGGAAAAGGGCCCTGAGATGGGGGTGGGCATGGCCCCCTTTACCACACGGCTCCCCACGGTGTTAGCCCAGGGATAGTCACAAGCAGGGGGTCCTGATCCAGGCCACGCGGGTGCATATGGGCCACCATATGGTGGCCACTGGCACCCTGCCCAGGACTTCTTCTACTCTTTCTAGGTCAAGGAGCTGATTGTCATCTTGGCATTCACGGCATCTGATGGTTCCCCCGTTTTTTTGGAGTGGTTGGATCTGGTGAAGCAGCCCAGCAGTCTTCGACGGCTGGGGACTTGGCCGGTGGGTCTGATGCTGCTTTGCACTCACACAGTTTACTGAACTCTTTAACTGAACACCTGATTGATTCATGGGGGAAGGTGGGACAGCACAGGGCTTTGGTGTGGGTATGGGTTCTGTTGTTGCTGGCACGTCGGCGGGTGGGTTGGCGACGGAAGTGGCTTCGGCGACGACTTTGTCGGACTTGGGGGCCAAGAGGCTGGAGTTAGAATGCATGCGTCTCCTTCGCGGGGCCTTTGGGGGTCCACTTGAAGCAGGAGATGAAGGAGAAGTTGTGGAAAGGTGAGTTCTGCAAGATATTTTCGCTCCTTCCTTTATCGACATGAAGGAGGAGAAAAAGTGTAAGAGCTACTGAAAGATTCCGAAGTCTTTCGGTAATTGGCTGCAGGCTTTTTTGCATTCTCGCCAGCGCACTCGGGGAAAAGTCACTGGGGCTGTGTTCCTCCTTTTTCGGTTACTTAGATGGTATATGGGAGGCTTATCGCACGTACGGCAGGCCTGCGTGGTGGAAGTACGACCGGCAGTGACTCTCGGCTAACCATGGGATGAGATAGGACCAGATGGACTTGCCTCTCTGGATGAGGCTGATGATGACGCAGAAGGTGTCTCCCTTTCAACAAGCGGCCTTTAAAAAGGGCGTTTGCTGACTCTTTAACGAGGGTCAGTGCAAGTGGGGTTCAGCCTGTTGGTTTAAGCACGAGTGCTCGGGCTGTGGGGGCACACATGGCCTCAACAGGTGCTTTAAACGTGGAAAGGGAGGGGCCGTCTCTGGGATGCCGCGGCTGGTGCAGCCTCTGTTGCCCAAGGGCTTAACGCCGGTGAAACTTGACGTGATGCTACCGTGGCTAAGCCGCTACGGTAACAAGGGAGCTGCAGAGCTATTAGAGTAGGGTTTTGAGGTGGGTTTCTTTATTCCGTTTCAGGAATAGGAGGGTACACAAGGTTTCTGGAATTTGAAGTCGGTGTTGAAATCGGCAAGGAAGTTCAACTGGGACGGATGGCCGGTCTGTTTGGGGAGCCGCCTTTTCCCAACCTGCGGGTGTCTCCATTGGGTGTGGTTCCAAGAAGGAGCTGTGAAAATTTTGCCTGTATCCAAAGGGTTTGTCTGTGAATGACAACATTGATGGGGGATCTGTGCTCAGTTGCTTACGCATCATTCGACCATGCGGTCGAGTTGGTTAAGCAGGCTGGGCGTGACGCCCTTATGGCAAAGGTGGATATTGAGGTGGCTTTTCGCCTGCTGCCAGTACACCCCGAGCGCCATCACTTGTTGGGATGTTTTTTCGAAGGGGCTTACTTTGTA
The DNA here is from genome assembly GCF_036172605.1 of Pelobates fuscus. NCBI lineage: Eukaryota > Metazoa > Chordata > Amphibia > Anura > Pelobatidae > Pelobates > Pelobates fuscus. Next base: position 331,957,716 of record NC_086320.1, on the reverse strand, counting down.
GATTTGTGCCTCCCGATGGGCTGTTCGATTTCCTGCACATACTTCGAGACGTTTAGCTTCTTCCTTGAATGGATTGTTCAGATGGAGGCTGGGAGTCGGGCGGTTGTCCATTATCTTAATGATTTTCTGTGTGTGGGCCCGGCGGGTTCCCAGCTTTGCCTCCATCTCCTGAGAACCTTTGAATGGTTTGCTGGGTGTTTTGGGGTACCGCTCGCAGAGGGCAAGATGGAAGGCCCGACGGAGTGCCTTAATTTCCTGGGCCTGGATATTGACATGCATCAGGGGGAGTGCAGACTTCCCCAAGACAAGCTGGTTGCCTTACAGGGGGTGGTGGCGGAAGTGAGGAACTTGTCAAAAGGATAGGGAGGTGGGAATAAGTTCGGTTCCAGTCATATGTGCGCCTGGGACTGCTGGAGGGTGGTTTGTAGGGGTTGTTGATTGATTGTCTCTTTTCTCTCTTTAGGTCGCGTGGCCTGGATCATCAGCCATTCTTTCATTTTCTGGGCGAAGAGGAGGGCCGTTGCTCATGCCCAGGGTCAGCAGCTGGGTTTACCTGTAGACCAGATTGCGATCAAATGGTTCTGTTACCGAGGCACCGGTTGGGGAGATGTATGTGGGGCTTTGTTTAGTTTACTGGCTAGTGGGAGGATGCCAGCTTGTCTTGCATGCTGGTAATGATCTAGGGCTTGTCCCTCAGCGGCAGCTTGTAAAATCGATGAGACAGGATATAAATCGGCTTCGGGATGCGACTTGTGTCTTTTTGGGTGAATGATGGGGATTGTTTATTCCACCAGCCCATATGGCGACGATGCGCCTGTCAAGTCAATGCACAACCACACTTTTATATTCCCTAAATATAAATGGCTGCTTCATGGATCATTTTATGCACCTCATTTCTTTTTTTATTTATTTATGGGGAAAGGTCATGTCCTCAGCTAATACTTAAATATTCATAAGCATTAAATAATTCTTCTGAATAACAAAGCTTGTGTCTCAAGTTTCTTGATGGATTTCAAATATCGTAACCATGCATGAATATGTGTTAATACATGTGGCTTAAAACTGCCTGTATATTACTATTTGATCTCTGGTAGCATTTTCTAAGTCAAATAATTGTCCATTGTCCATTGTGTTGTGTTTGCTTGATCAATTTCTGTGCAGTAATTGGCATGCTTACTGTCAGGATGCTTACCTGAGATGGGAGTCTGTAGCGCAGATATGTTGCTCACCCTTGCAGATAGACACAGTTCAAGTTTAGCCAGATAAGAATCCACCTGGGCTGTGAATCTGTGCATGGGGGCTGTGCAGGAAAGGTGATTCCAATGCAGTACCGACAAGGACACAAGCAGCAGGATAGTCAAGGGATAGCCGAAGTCAAAGGATGCCAGAGGTCAGGATTAACAAAGTGTAGCCAAAGTCAGGAGATGCCAGAGATCAGGATACATGAAGACAGAAGCTGGGGTCAATATGGAGATTAATATGAACGCACTGGAACACAGGTTATGAACACACATAACAGGGTCAGATAAGGGCTTATATACCCAGCTGATTACTGATCTGTCTCAGGTGAAATTTTACATACATGAAAAGTATATTTCTGTTCCAAAAGGTGTTATTGGTCAATATTCATGAAATATGGACATATTGTGTCTCTTAGAATAATTACTTTAATTTAATTTGTTATTACTGTTTTTGGCTTGGCTATTTTTTGGCATTACCATAACCATAATTAGGTATTCTGTATAACATCTGCCATTTATGCAGTCTGAAATACAGTGTGCATGTTTGGCCCTAGAATACACAGATAAGAAGTGAAACAGAAAGAGAAAGCTTTGCAATATTAGTTCTGTTAACGATATTCAAACTGGCCTTATCTTAAGTCTGGCCTTATCTTAAGTCTAGGATAGCCTTATGCCTATCCCACGCATGTTTAAACTCCCTCACAGTGTTAACCTCTACCACTTCAGCTGGAAGGCTATTCCATACATCACCTACCCTCTCAGTAAAGTAATACTTCCTGATATTATATTTAACCCTTTACACCTCTAATTTAAGACTATGTCCTCTTGTTGTGGTAGTTTTTCTACTTTTACATATACTCTACTCCTATACTGTGTTGATTCCCTTTATGTATTTAAATGTTTCTATAATTTCCCCCCTGTCTCGTCTTTACTCCTAGCTATACATGTTAATATACTTTAACCTTTCCTAATATGTTTTACATTGTTTGGTCTGTTTAAAAAACCCGATTACCATGACACATAGACCCTGATAAATTCTGTACTTTCACCCAGGGACCAGTTATCCTTTTAGTGATCCCTCGCTCTTTTTTCTCTTACAAGAAGCACCAAGTAAATTGAAGTAGTACCTGCCATAAATTTAAGTATAACTAGATGAATCTATGTTATAGATAAACAATGTGTTCACCTATATGTGCTGTTATACATATCTGACATGTTCTAGCTGATTTTAATTTATTAACACTACGTAGATTTAGGTCATACCTGCTTGTGGCAAATATCTCAGTTTGGCAGTGATGTACTCCAAGCAGATGTAGTGAATGTGAACAACATAAAGACTCTATAGGACTGCAGATGGGATAGGACAGGTTAAAAAACTGAAATATAAAATAAATTTGCCTTTCAGTATGTATTTTTAAACTTTAGATTCTGGTTTTACTTATAGATTTTACTTACAGATTAATTGGAAAACAAAAAGCCCATTAATCATTCAATATAACCCACATTCTCAAAGCTGAATTCGCAAAGCTGAATAACAGCCTGTTTTCGGGGGACTTACCCCAACACCACCTGCATAAGCACCGGCATACCCTGAGGTGCACACTAAGAGGCATTATGTGCCGTTCTTACACACCGCCAAAGCAAAACGACAAAAGCGGAGGTCTGCGGCCTACAGGCCACCCACAGGCCTTCAACTGTCTGCACTACTTGACGGCCTAGAGCCCTTTGAGGACTCAGACACGGATGCTTTCCCGCTCGCTCCTCTACCTAATCGGACACCAACCATGGGGCCATGGACACAACAGCTGAACCAGGAACCACACTCGGGGACCAGAGACATTGGGTCCATGCTTCAGCGGCAGCCACTAACCAAAATGGCGGCGACGGTGGGACTCGAGACTGTGCCGACTGGTGCAGGTGTGACACAGCCTGACCCAGCATCTGAACAGGTACCTCACCCTACAGGAGACATGAAGGGATCAGCCCCGGTCAAGCAACGTGACTTTCGCAATCTGATCACAGAGATGAAGGGCCTATTAGCAGCCAATGTTGCAGTGATAAAAGCGGATTTACAAGCTGTAACGGACAGGGTAACCACATCAGAGGGCCTGAAGACAGACCCTGCACAATGAACCAGCTCACAGGCACGAGACCCAAAGACAGCTGTCCCCTCTACATCTGGGATGCTCCCGTTCTCCTCACCAGGGACTTGAACACAGAGAATGCTGACAGCTACGAAGCCGCAGTTTGAACCTCTTATGTTTAGTTTAACTATTTTTTACCATTTTTCCTATTCAGTTTTATTATCTACAAATTAGACTAATGTTTGGCCAGATACAGTACACGTGTTCAGCCTAGTTCAGCTAGCTAAATGGAGCCTAATCACCCGTAGTTGGATTCTCCGGCCCTCCGATGACAGGGTACTCACCCAAACATTAAGGGGAATGCTCCAATAATCCCCCCCCCCCCGCTGCCCCCTTGGTCAGGGGTACACTTAGAAGACAGCCGGACCATTCACCTTCCACTTGGTCACACTTTTGTGCACTTAAACTATTTTGCTGATCTCCTAAGCTACTATACCATCATGTCATAATGTCAATGTTTGGCTGTTGCACTCTTGACCGTTTGTCTCCTGTAACGAATTTTATATGCACAATGTCCCTTCTGTATTTCTGTACCCAACCATGCACTGATATAACAAAAAAGAAAAAAATTTCAATGAAAATTGATTGTCAAAAAATAAAAAACTCAGGACAAAATTTATAAACTATTTAGCATGGGTGTTTTATGGCGGTTGTAAATACCTAACAGATTTTGGGGGTCAAAGTTAAAAAAAGTATGTTTCATCAAATTTTATAATTTGTTTTATAGTGATTTATATGATATGATGAAAATAATGGTATCTTTAGAAAGACATTTAATGGTGAGAAAACCAGTATACAAGATGTGTGGGTACAGTAAATGAGTAAGAGGAAAATTACAACTAAACACAAACAGCAGAAATGTAAAAAGAGCCCCGGTCCTTAACGGTAAGAAAATTGAAAAATGGTCTTGTCACTAAGAGGTTAAAAAAGGAAGACAAAATCATTGTCCATCTGAAGACATATGTACAAAAAGTTGCTTCTAATATATTTGTACAACCTAAAGCCAATCTGTATTTGTAGAACCCAAAGCCTTCTGAAACATTTAATACATTCTACTACACTGCATTATTCATTTTTATAGTGCCACAGCTCTCAAAGTAACCTTCCGATTGGCACACAGTCCTTTTACATTAAATTGTAGTGAGCAACTGTCCAACAACGATGTATGGTGTCCTTTCGAATAGTAAATATAGTGCAGGGCTGAGCTCCTATTTACCCCCATGAAGTTCCCCCTTGCCTCTTTGCTCTCTTTTGTGTGCGCATTGCCCGCTTTGTGTGTATTTCTTCATATTCCTTCCCTGTGTTACTTAGCATCCCTCATACCACCCTCTTCAGTCCCTCGGTTTGTGTCACCTTTAGCTCAGCCTTGTCAGTGCAGTTCTGCAGCACAGGTGCTAGTGGGAGATATAGGGTGGGCACAAGACCTGTGTCCCCTCCACATACAACATATACATTTTATAATTTATACATTACTAAGTACACTTGTGAAGATTGATGTGGTTATGGTGCCTGGGGTCTGCGCAATCACATTTTGTAGAGGTTCTCAGTCTACAGCAACCAGAAGACTAGCCTCCAAAGACGGCATGACAGAGGCGTAGTTATGCTTCTTCCTAGCGCCATACCAGTTCATACGAGGGATTGACTCCACTGACACTGACCACTGACGCTGCCAATCACTGACCACTATCACTGGTGTGACGTAAAGAAAAGCACATTCTGCTTCTGCCATGTTATCATTGGAGGCTGGATTTCTGGCAGTCGGAGACCAAGAATCTCAACAGTGAATAAATCATTTAGCAGTGATGTGGAACCCAGTACCCATGAACTCCAGGTACCATAACCACTTTAATCCACACAATTGGTTATAGTACCTACAATGTTCCTTTAAGTTTAATGTAGACTGCAGTGACTAGCACCAATTTTATCCTTTACAACATTTATATATACTTATAAAAAAAAACAATATATTTTCATAATTATCAACGTTGGCAAAAAAGGTTTTAGTTCAAGTAATAACTTACTTTGCCACCAATGAAACTCTGATTTGTAAAATGTATTTTCCCATTTTTGTTCTGCACTCTTGTATGTCCCTGCCTTGTTTTATTTAATGCTTGGTATGATGGTTATACACAGACGCATATTAAAACCAGGACACCATCATTATGAGTCACTCTACACTGGAACAATTCTGGGGCAAAGCAATTACTTATTACAGCAAAAAAGACTCAGTAATCACTAGGAAGCTTTTCTTTGATAAATCTCTGCCAAAATTTGCCCCAGGTTTTTTTTTTATATATTTTTTTTAAATATGCCCCATTGTGTTATTTGTTATCTTATCACACTGCCGAAAGACTTTTAGCATGAGTGATTACGTATGTCACCACATGTCAGCTTATTAAAAAAAATAATTAATGAAAATACGTTATGACCAAGGACTTCAACATCTAGTATGACTAGAATCTGTGTAGCCAATCTGCATATATATATTTCAACATTTAAACGTACAACACTATTTATTCTTTTTTGCATCCTTTTATTCATGTATTTTTGGTTCCCACTAAATTTGTAGCTCTGAGTATTATTCCGTATTCAGCATTCAGTATTTTCTGTAAATAATAGTAATTAAACTTTTTTGTTTACTTGGAAGAACACACAGAGATTTTCTCATATTCAGGCATATTCTAGAGTTATGGCGATTTGGGTTCTAATTTAGCAATCTCCAGTACCATTACCAGTAGTAGAACGTGAGAACCTGAGAAAGGGTACTGAAGTTGTTACATCAAAGAAACATTGTCTGGGGTCCAGTGGCACTGTCTTAGCTCCTAGTGGTAAAATGTTTTTAAAAGGTTTAACCTAGACGTATCATCTCCAGGCACCCGCCTACTGCCTCTTCTTTGCTCTGCAAAAGTATTAGCTGGTGCAACAAACAGGTGACATTGATAGGCTGAGAGCATCCTGTTTGTATATTTGCTTGCAATGGGTAGCATGTGATACGATGAGAGTGTTAGTTGATCATTGTCAGCCTACCACTGACGCCCCTTTGCTGCTCAAGTGAAAGATTTCACATTAGCTTGATCACCAAAGGAGAGGCAGCGGATGGGCATCTAAACACACTACTTTTATGTTGCAGGTAAAGAAGAAGTCTGGGCGCTCCGTTATGCCTGATAAACAGGCTTTACTGGGTATAACAGGGTATAGAGAAAGACATTTTGGCCTCACAATATGGCATTTTTTTTTAGTAATTCTCTGTATCCTGTTATAGCTCTCAAAGCCTGCTCATCATGCAATATGTGGAGTGACAGCATTTCTTCTTAACCTGTAGTATTATATCTGAGATTGGCCACCTCATGTCATGGAAGCACGAGTGGTGATATTTTGTTCCTTTCTGTTTGTGATTACTACATCTGTGTTAAACTGTTTGAAGCAGTTTGACATTAGAAGGTAAGACAACACCATTGGACTCTGGGCATCATAACTACTTAATTTAGATAAAGTGGGTATGGTGTGTAGAGTGCTACTTTTTGTATCTGAGATATGGATGATTCGAAAAAAATAATGAGCTTCATCAAGGAATAAGATAGACTAATTAATGCTACACTAACAGGGAAATTAGGTGTAAGTTTTTACAGAACCTTAAACTGTTCAGCAATGATAACATGCAAAACACTCAAATGGAACAAGGTCAAAGAGATAGGTGTTTGTTTTAACAGGAGATCGATGACAGGTCAGTATGTTTTCCTACTTTATTCTTCACAAAAGTGGTCCCACACTATATATGCCTATTTTTTGTCTGAAATTTTTATGTAACTAAAATGTACTTGCAAAATGTCTTATTATCTATAATGTGTGATATGTCATCTGTTTAAAAAAAAGAGAAACATTTTATATTTATCACAAAAAACTATCTTTCAACTATTTTAGTTAATTTTCATTGATTGAAAGTTTGTACTAGGAAAAGAAGAGATTATTTCAAGAATCCATTGTACAGAATGTATTCAAATCGAATTATAATCAATCACGTTGGAAGGAGTGGGGTTGGGATAAGAGTTTATTGAGCAGGTTTTCTAAGTATTGTTTTATGTAGAGTTTTAGTAAATACTCTTAGTTTGATTCTAGAAAGAAATACATCCATTTTCTTCTATAGTTATACAGGGCATGGGTGACAGGAACAGAATTGGTAACGTTTCTGTCTTTTGTTATGACTGCACACAAAAACACTAACTGCAGTTTAAACTCTTTATTCCAAAAATAATGTGTGAAAACTGATCCGCTGACTTGTTTGTGATGTGTAGATGTGTTCAACAATGTTCTGTTCTGAAATGTCATTACAGCAAGAGTTTGTTTTTACAGGTATGGCTAACTCAGGAGATGAGTTCAAAGAAAGAAAGAAGCTATAGACTATTATCGCCCGAGGGCTATGACCCTATGGAAAGATTATGCTTATGTGTATTGACTATTGTACAAAGATTTATGGCCTGCGGCTAAAAGGGTCATCCATGGTGTATTTACCACACTCTTTTATTGCTTTATAAACGAGAACAAAAACATTTACATTTGTGTCTCTCTTGTACCAAACCCCCGAGCTCATGCAGTGCTTCCCCTAGAGGAGCACAGATTGTCACTGCATATCAAAGCATCCTTAAATTTACCGTCACTGGAGGGGGTTCTGAGCATTCAGGAGATACCCCCAATTTAGGCAGAATCTTTAAGATTAAAAAAACAAAATCAATGCAACTTGTATTGAGTTTTACTTTAAACTATATATTAAAGATGTCTTTAGTGCAATGGTATATGTGCTTGAGGCATGAATTATGGTATATCTTTCTGTTGGTTTTTCTAAAATTACTGTATTCTGCTTCTCGATTTTGGACATAAATCTCTAAATTCAAATTTGCACTTTTTCCCCACTCTTTCCCAATTGAGGGGGAAAAGGAGGAGAAATAAAAAAATAACTATATGTATACATTATGTATTTAGAATATGTAAATAGATTTTTTTTATTTCTTCCTGTATTGGTCACTGTGAAAAAAATAAATTTATCCTCTGTCCCCTAACCATCAATCATCTTTTTTTCCCATCAATCATCTCTTTTATTTTTTTGTGCTGTAGTTAGAACGATGAATCACAATACAAACAAAACTTCAGATCCATTACAAGTATCATTTGTTTTGCGATACATCCATAGGGCGATTCAGAGTTATGAATTTAAATAACCCTCTGATCACCCAAAATTAAGATCAACTGCAGCTCGTTTGAAACTGAACGCACAAGTGTAACATCTAGTTATCTTAATGGATAGTGGACTTCTAGGTCACGGGACTCTTCCATTTCAGACTTGCAAGTGAGTACATACCCAAGTGAGGATAAAAATCAAGCTGGAGTTTCAAACTCTCGCAGCAGTCTCCCAAGTGAATACCTATCCAAGTAAAGAGGAAAATCAAGCTTAAGGACCTACATGTTTACCAGCATGTGTTACGGGTCTTAATCTCAATTAAATATTTAGACAAGAAGTCCTTAACATAACCTAGTTACTGACTGCAACAAAAGTAATCAATGCAGAAAGGTGATAACGTTTTTTAAGGGTATCCAAAGGAATAGGTTAATTCCATACTGAAAAAATGTGGGTTCGGAGGAAACACTCGATGCCACCACTGAAAGTGAGTCAGTGATTCCACCAATAGAAAATGATTGTTTCCCAGTACCGGATGCATGTGAATGCCAAGCGACGGGGTCTTACCTCATAATTACATTTTTAATGCAATTCTTATGCTAATTAACATAAGCAAATAATTCTGCTTCAATAAAACAAAGGAAGTGAATGGCGCTTACACAGTAAAAACCAAAACACAGTACTGGAGTGAGAAAGGTGTTCCCCAACACCCTAAAGTCAAAATGTACAGAAGGTATTAAAAGCAACAAGTGCCAAAATACACACAACACTCCCTGTGTATAAACATATAAAACAATACTTATGCATGTACAGGTATACGTAAGGGATGTCCCATGTAGTCAGTACCTACAATAATAAAAAAGGTACATAGTATAGACTGTACATACAACGAGAGAAATACGGAGGTAATTGGATACACTCACGGATTCCAGAGCCGTACCAGGCTCTGTATTTAGTGCCCAAAGGTGCCTCAAAAGGCTTTGCTGGAGAATCCTGGATGGTATCCCCCAGAAGTAGAAGGAACAGCAGCAGAGTGATGGTAAAAAAATTTAGATTTATTATAAATATAAATTAAAATAATAACTGTGCAGGTCCCATATGGTGACTCACGAAATCACAGTCATGCAGACGCGTTTCAACTCAGTTTGAGTTTTCATCAGTTTTCAGCAATAATTCTGCTTGCCCGGTGTGCTCACTACATCCTCTAGCAATGAGTAATGTCAGAGTATGAAGGTTAATTGAGAAAATAATCATTATAAAATGTTTCTACTATAATGCAAACCGATTGTGGACTGGTTATCCTTAAATTGTTTTTGGTTTTTACGTGAGGGAATAGTATTTCTGAAGCATTCATTTAATGCGTGTATTAACTTCATGCGAAATTAAATGTAATCACCAAAAGATGTATATACAAATCGTACATTTTCATGTTCCTCATGTTTAACAAGATAATGATTAGCAATGGCAATGTTTTGCCCAGAATGGTTAAAAGGACAGGACCTCTGTACCCAGGCCACTTCATTGACATACCGTGACTTGGGTGAGTTTAGTTGTCCTTTAATCATTTGCCAATCATCTGTGTGATGTCATTGCCTAAATATTGGCATAACGTGTTTCTTTTAATCATATAGGTTCTTATTGGAAACTTTTTAACTTTGTATTTATTACATGTGTATAATAACTTAAGTTTATGTGTTTAATAAAAATAAATGGACTTTAGAACTCCATCCAATTGTCTGTTTTTATTTGGGATATTACTACAAGGTATCATAAAACAGACATTGCTTTAGTCATGAACTTAACCAGTAACTTCTATTTCATCACTAAGCATAGGTTCACCTTGGTGATCGTAAATACCAGACGACCATGTTTAGTCTCACAGTAGGTTTACAATATGTCGTGTTATAGAGAAAGGTTAGCAGAAGGAATGCTTGTATAGGTAGAATGTCTGCAGTGCTCCTGAAATCTACTGCACCTTAAATGTATCACATTGCAGTCACGGATATGTCTCAGTTTGTATTGCAACTACTGTCCACTACAACATGATGTGAGTATCGCAACATGTTTAAAGGGACACTTCAGGCTGGCAGTAACATGTTCTTTTTTTAAAGGTACACTCCAAACACCTTAACTGCTTTGGCAAATTTTAATGGTTATGGTGCCAGGAGTTCAAAGGAGCCTTCCATTGTAAGTAGTCAAACTATTTTAGAAGGGTTTGACTTGTTACCTGGGATCCATCTCCACTACATCTAACAGACACGATGAAAGTTGAAAAACAGTTTGACTACTTGCAGTTGGGGAATGCCAGGGTGCTTTTAGCACTATGATCACTACAGGATGCTGTAGTGGTTATGGTGCGTGGTCCTTTATAATGTACTCTCATAAAGATATAAGATATTGGATTAAAGAAATATATGCAAAAACAAAAAAGTACAATAAGTAATAATTAGCAAAAGATACTCAGAAGTTCCCGATTTGCTTAATATCTCCAGGCATTGCGACACTAAGCTAATCATAATGTTCACTTATCTTCCTACAGCATCATTCAGTATATTGCATAAAACCATGCACAAACGCTACTAATGATTAACAGAGAACCAACTGACAATGAGAACAAAAATCCCAGTGTCACCCAAAATTGTGGGATACACTAGGAGGAAGCACATAGTGAGACAGCAGCCACAAAATGTAATGATAAACAGCTGTAGAGGGAATGTACAGGAAAAGTGCTGCAAAAAGTGGGGAATCTGGGCACTTTTAATTAAAAAGTGAACTAGTGAAACAGAAATAGGATGTAAAAAATGACAGGGTATTAGATAAAATGAAAATAAAAACAAATGCTGATTTGTGTGGGAAGTGGTGAACAAGTGGGCTTTAGGTAAAATCTCCACTGGTATTAAATAGCTTCCACCAAGGCTGGAAATAAATAAATCAATTTTAAAAATCCTACCAGATCCTAAGAGTACCAGGAAATGCATAGTTTTAGAAAAAAACAAAACACTTTAGACTAATAGACAGGGTAATCCCTAAATCCTGGACTGGTAGGGGGTACTTGAGGACTGGGTTGGGAACCCCTGAAATAGAGGATTGTCTTCAGCAAATAAAGGAAGATTGGACTTTCCTACACACCTTCATGCTGCCACACCTCTGCCATCTGATTGGCTTGTTGTCAATCTGATTATCGGAACATTCACACATGTTTATTGAGGGCTAATTGAGGGCTGGGTATTTAAACCAACTCAGAGGATACCTATGGCCACTCTGCTTCTGACGATGGTGTCTTAGCACGCTAAAATGTGTGCTAAGCGCTTTTATTTTCAATTTGCACTTAGGTAGCACTATGCACGTTTGAATGTTTGTTTTGAGCGTTCAGGGCTACTGGTTCAGGTAGGCATTAGCTCTGTGCGGTGCCGAGGTATATAGGGACAGCGAGAGATTTTTATTAATGGGGAATTTGTAGTACCTTTATCTTTTGCAACCTCCTGGTTCCCTCTCTGGCGTTTTGGGGCACAGTGTACAGTGGAGGTTTGGATGAGTCTAGTTTAAGGATGCAGACCTTCTACCTCTCTTTGAAAATATCGTCTTCCCTACCTGTCCGGGGAGGAACTACCCATCTCTAATACCCCTGTTTTAATACTGTTTATATTTTCTTTTTAAGTGGACCATTATTTTTTGTATCATTGAGAATAAAATTTAAGGTTCTTTTTGGCCCTTTGTAATACTTTTGTGCTTCCTCCCTGTGTATCCCACAATTTTGGGTGACACTGGGATTTTTGTTCTCATTGTCAGTAGGTTAGCTCCAGGGTTACCCCCTACTTGGAAGCACTATCTAGGTAACTTTTCTTTTGATGTGGGAGGTGCAGGGGGTGTGGCCTAAACATCTTGTGTGTAACCCTTGGATATCCCCTCGGGGTGGGACAACACTCCCTTTTGTTCCACCTGGATCAACTTTATAATTTATAACAGGGAACCAACATGGAAGACCACAAGTACAAAACAGAATTAAATAACCTGATGTCAAGTTCTACATTAAATTTTATTCTTCAGAACTATAATTGTTAAATAAAGGGGTTATGTAGACATGATACATAATAAATCCTGCAAAATGATGATTCCCTTTTAGCGGACAATCAGGGCGTTGTGCAAATCTCTTCCGAAACCGAGTAATCTAGATTTTTTTTTGTGAGAAAGAAAATGAGGCATTGAAAAGAAAACAAGGAAAAAACGTATGCATTCTATACATTTGTCTAGAACAATAAGTAGAATCAAACAGTCTTGTTAAAGGGAGACACTATAATTCTTTCTATGACAACATTTCTTTAAATCCTTTGTTTTTAAACATGTTTGTATAAATGTGGCTGTTTTGTGTGGAATCCATACCTTTATTTTGAGGATTTACTGTTCTAATTCCATACACCAATTACTGCTTCCCGTATTTCTGCAGTAAATATTCTGAGTAGTAATCAAATCTGTTTTAACTTGCATGATTATGTAGTAGTGTTGTTAAAGCCCTGACGCCACCCATTAAAGCCAGAGACACTTTGCATGAGCAGATAAATAGACCATGTGAGATTTTTTTATTTATTTTTTTTTAAATGGTGTAAGGCGGACCACAGACAAGAATCAAACCTATGAAAGAGGAAAAAAAAAATTAGTAAAGGAAATGAGCGGGTGGATGCCCGGAAAAGTACATTTTAATTATAGGCCTGCGCAAAGTAATGAAAACAAAAGAATGTGAGAAACAAATAAGAGGGAATGTAGTGGTTGGAGAGACATTTTTAAAAGTCATTGATAGGCCATCTAAACAATTCTGAGAGCTCAAAGAGGAAAAAAAGAAGAAACGGACTTCCCTTCCTGTCTAGGAGATAACAGATAATCAGAGAATTGCAGAAAAAAGTGCAAACATATGTTAGGGTAAACATAGAGAAAAAATAAATAGAAAAAAACTTTGTTCTTTTTTTTTGTAGTTTTAATAACCATAACAAGGCAACATTTTTTTTCTGGGGCTGTGACATATAAAGTAAAAAAAAAAAAATATTTAGCAGTTTGTACAAATACCACCGTTTTTTTAAAATTATCATTTAATTTGGTCCTATAATACTCAAAGGAATCAAGGTTAGATGCAATAACAGGGATCAAGGTTAAGATACGAGTCATTTTTATCTTGTGCAAGCCAGTTATGTGATTTATATGACACTATTTCATGAAAGCCACTCGCTGCTACATTCGATGAGTAATTCTATTTTATATGGAAGCAACGCGGTAGACAAAGGCTAGGTCCCCTGCATGAATTATGTATATTAATATAAATTAGGGAAAATGTCATACTTTAATTAAAGTTTTAAAATTAATAATACAAAGCTTTTATAAGGTTATATAGACAAAACATATACAAAACAGAAAATATAAAATTTCTTCATCATCCCTTTATAATATTAATTATTTATCTGTGTTAATTATTAAAAACTTTCATTATGTAGGGTTTTTTTTTCAATAAATGGCCGTAATTATTGGGTCATCAAATAAAAATCTTAATAGTTGATTAACTAGGACGCAAATTGAATTGAAAATTCATTTGCACAAGTCAAAATAAATTGGACACGGTGTAACAATAGCTGAGCTAAAGATTTGTTTTCATAACTCTGCTATTTTTACCTTCATTTTGGAACAGATCACTATTAGCTAATACTCCATCTGACAAATACATCTCTAATACATAAGTAGTAATAATATATGTTTTAATGAGATCAATTTTTTTTTTTTTTAATTCTTTATTTTTGCTGTGCAGGTGATTACAGATTATTGTCATACGCCACAACAGCGTTCATGTTCAGAAAGTTACAGATGAGTTATACAGTGGCATGAGGAACTTGCACAAAAACTTTTTTTTTTTTTGTTAAACATGCTAATCTAGACAATTTGTGTATATGTTAGCCATCTATTTGACAGACGATTATTTCTGAGTGTTGCTTCCATACGATTGAAAGTTGTAGAATACTTTCTAGCTAGTCTGGATCTATGCATTCTAAGCGTAGTAGATTAGGTGCTTTATCTCAAATAGTAAGAGCATGCATTATGAGGAGTACAATAAGCGATTAGCTACACACAAGTACTAACATCAGTGTCTTAGAGTCTCTTCCTCCCTCTGCCCTGACAAAACTACATTGCCCTGTGGCCTAATAAAGCATACAAATTAAGGCAAACAACTTAATTGCAAGATGGGATGATCTGGCATATGGTGAAGCATTTCAGGAGTGCAGGTGATTGTCACCAGGCGCTGGGATCAGCTGTGGAGTGTCCAGAGAGGTTTAGTCAGTTCTTAACAGATGCTGGAGTGGGGTAAGTCTCTGTAGGCTCGTACCTTGGCGGCATGGCGTGAGCCGGTGGGTATATTTTCTTCCGACGTGTTTTGCCGCTTGATTGAGGGTTCACCCGTCTGGATTGAGGGAGCACGGTCGATTTACTGGGGTTTGTGTAGTCCCGGTCGGGAATCCCTCTGCGTGGTGTGTGGTATATGGCGTTGTACCGCCGTGAAGGTCCCCTCTCGGGGAGTCCGTCGTCTGGCTCACCTGTGAGCAAATCGCTTTGCTATGTGCCTGGTGGATTGAGTAGCCGCCGCTTCAGCCTCTCTCCCAGGAGTGGTGGATAGAACTGGGTAGGTGGTGTTGCACTTCATGCTCCTCCGGTGTTCTCGGCATATGGGGTCAGCTTGCGCGGAAAGTGCTTTCCTATGTTTGCAGGTTGGAGTTTAGCGGCCATCTTGGACCCGACATGCGGTCTGCAGTACGGGCGGGAGACTCAGGTTGCTGGCTTGGTAGTTTGGGTAGATGTAGACCGGGATCACCCCCCCGGTCCATAGGGGGGGGAACGGGACCGGTATCCCCGCGGGTCCGACTCTAAGCCCCGAGCAGTAAGCGGCAGGGCAGCGGCCGTCTGTCCCGCTCGCCTCTGGAGTAGGCCTCGAGAAAGTCGGGTAGGATTCTTCCTCCAGGGGACTGTAGCCTGTAAGGCCAGCCTCGCCCTGGACCCCAGGGCTCTCTGCCCATCGAGGGCCACCGTTGCCGGCGAGTTTTGTGCCGAAATTCGCTTAGATTTGCCTGTTTCTAAGGTTAGGCTGCAGGAGCTGGTCTCGCATGCGACCAGCCGGCTCGGCGGTCCGGCCCCGCCCCCTTAATGAGATCAATTTTGATAGCACTTTTCTCTGAAAGGGTTCCCAGGCATTTCTAGGGGAATTTAGTTAAACAGCTAATTAATAGATTTAATAGATGTTACTCCTACCCAATGTAATGGTATTTATTTGATTGACTAAAATAGTAAAAAGTCGAGGGGCGGGGCCGGACCGCCATGCTGACCGGTCTTATGCTGGAGAGGCTCCGGAGCAATCTGGCCACTTAGGCTACTCTCAGAAGCCAACGTCTCAAACTTAACCCACAAGATACCCACACGGTCGCGGCAGAGGCGGCAGAACCCGAGATCTGCAGTTTCAGACCCCCTGGAGGCAGTACGAGACTTTGGGGCTGCGGCCTACTCAGAAGAGGAGCGGGGTGGATGGCCGCCACCATGCATCCCTCCCCAACTGCCATGAGCCGACTGGAAGAGTCGCCTGCCGGCCCCGCTTTCCCCCCTCTGGGCCGGGGGGGTCATCCCGGTCCCCACTGGGGAGAGTTCGAGCCGGGAAGAGCTTAAGACGTCCGGAACACCCAAGGCCTACCGTGTCAAATGGCGCCGACGAGAGCACTTCACCAACCGACCCTGCACAATCAACCCTGGCAGAGCACCTTACAACAGCTGGTCAGGAGGGGGAGGAGGAAGAACCGTGCCACATACAGGCTCCACGTCCTGAACACAACGCCAAGACACTGGCACTCAAGGAGCACCCAAGATGGCGGCGCTGCCAATGAGGGCTCGCACAGAAGCATAAACATAGCAATGTACCAATACTGTGTTTAGTATCTGCTTTAATATGCTGTTGTGGCATTGTCAAAAGGTTGTTAACCCCTGCATAATGAAAAATAAAGAATAAAAAAAAAAATGGTAAAAAGTCAATGCTGCACTTGACCCTGTCGGAATAGCTGATCTGAGGTCCGTCAGGTCGTGATGTTGAAGTTGTTATTACATGAACCAAATAACTGTATATAAGGGTGTCTGTGCAATAACTAAATACTGCAAGAAACAACAGCAGAACAGCCTTGCTATCCTGTTTTGCTCTAGAAGGCATAAGGTGTTTGGAGAGTTGAAAAAAAGCCTTTTGGCTTGCCTAATGCAAATCACATTAACGAGGGGGTTCCTAAAAAGAAGATTCTCAGATGTTTCAGAACTGCAACATCCATAATGATTTGCATTTATAAAAGCTGGCAAAGCATTGTGGGGTCTTTGGGTATCTTTTGAGTTTCCCTACTTCAAAGGGACACTATAGACAGTGACTATAGACACAATAGTGACTACAGACACTATACACAGTGTGCAGCATTTACGTTCAGCATCTCCACGCTTGAGTTAATGCATCTCTATGAGGAGGCGCTGATTATCCAGCACAACGTTTGGCTTTTCCCCCGCCCTGTCTCCTTGGCTGAGATCATCAGAGTTGATGATCTCAGCCAATCCAATGCTTTCCTAAGCATTGGATTCTAATGATCTCAGCCAAAGAAGATGATTGGGGGTAGGGCAACCACTGGAAAAAAAGGTGAATTTTCTTTCTTTTTAAGGAGGGCAAGAGGAGGCAGGCCACCTAAAAAGTGTTTTAACACTATAGGGTCAGGAATACACATTTGTATTTCTGACTCTATAGTGTTCATTTAACATACAAGTTAAATTAGGCTTACTAGGATAGCACATTTCAAATATAACACCGAATAAAGATGATATTGAATGTATACACTCAGAAGGTTGTTATGCGTGTTGAGATTTGCAAAATCTAGACCAGAAAAGCCAAACTAAAATAGGAAAATCTTGAATTTAGAGTTTGAGATTTTTTTTCATGTTGTTTATGTTGTCTTGTTGTTAATTTGCAAGTCTCTTACATCTCTCCACAGCTTGCTCCTTAGAGAACAGACCCCATAGTGCCAGAAGCTGCATTGTCAGTGGGATCAGTGAACACAAGTAAGAATAGAGTGCTGTTAAATTATGTTTACCGAGCCAGCTAAATGGCTAGAGTGGTAATTGCCCATATTAATAAAAGTAATAATTACAATAATCCGAAACATGTCTGTTCTTTTCATTTTAATTACTTATGCAGTGTACAGCTATTTCATAACTCATAATCAGATCACATTAAATGCAAGATCTGCGTTTCTTATGGAAACAAAACTGCAGCCGCTCTGAAAAGAAAAAAGAACAATCTGCAAGATTGGAGTTCTGCTATCTCTCGTGGTTACACCAGCTCTGGTTTTCAGTCTCAGTACTATAATGAAAAGTCTGCACAGGATGCAACTGCGAGGAGATGATAATGTAAAGTGATGGGTTGGGCTCTGAAAGCCCCAGGGTGGCTCTGTATGGTGCTGAGTTCTCACGAAAAGATGACTCTCTTCCAAATCTGAGATCAGGAATTAGGGCATATAATTCAAGTTGATGCAGTCACTTTTGTTACAGTTTCGTTTACATATTCTTACATTTTACTGTGTGTTTCACAATTTTTAAAATCTCAAGTGGACAGCAAACTCCGTTATAGTTTATACCAAATGCTCAGTGCAACGTGTGTTGCTACTAAATTACTAGGATAAAGCCCAAAATATAATGCTCAAAAGAACCCACAGTGCTTTCGTCTGAGTGTTTTTTAGACTGAGCAGCCACAGGCAACACAAGTCAAATACCATTTTTAAACCATGGAGATTGCTAAGGACATGCTAGTCAAACATAAACAAGTGACTTCTACAGAAATGTCCTGTGTAATTATGGAAAAAAAATTGTCTGTGTATATGTAATAAAATAGTGGCAGGCAAATAAACTCCTTTACTTTTGGTGCCAGAAGGATTGTGCAAAACAGTGTTTTAAAAAACCACTTGATACTCCGAATAGTAAAATCCTTTAGATTATAAGCTCTTTCAGGCACCGTGGAATATGTTGGTGCTATATAAATAATTTTTATTATAATATAAATATATATATATTTTTAACATGCTATTTCTCATTGGCAATAGATGCTGAGAATTAGAGATGTGAAATTTGGTTCCTCTGAGATTCGGAAAATGTTGATTAGGATGAACGCTGTGGAATATGTTGGCGTTATATAAATGACAATAATAACAACCAAATTTCATCTGACAATTTTGTTAATTTTTACATTCGGATTCCCTTTGGGGAATGAATAAATGTGGCAATCACAAAGTTACAAAGTGCAAATTTAGAAAGTCATCTGCTAAATTGCTGAAAGATCAACATTTAAAGAAAGGCCTTTTCTTAGTTTTGATTTTGCAGCCGTTTTAGCAAATAACTCCCTAATTTGCGATGCTTAGATGGAATTGCCATAATTAAGGATCCCAAATACAGGAGCTATCTGCTAAACAGCACCCTAATTTGGTGTCCTTAAATATGGCAATTCTGCATATTGGTACCGATTTAGAAAGTTGTCGGCTATACTACTGAAAGCTCAGAATTAATAAGTTATTTTCTTAATTTTGCTCTTTTAGTTGTTTAGTATATAGGTCCCTAACTTGGTATTATTCATTATAGCAATCCCATGTAAGGATAGCAAATTAGGGAGTTATCTACTAAACAGTTGAAGATCAAAATTAGGAAAACATGGATATCTGACTTATACAGCACAGCAAGGGATACTACTGGGTGTATAAACATGATTGAGACCTTAGCCCACATTGGATGCTAATGATTAGACTCAAAATTTCAAGCCCTATGCCATCATCCAGGTCGAAAAGTTACTGCCACCGTAAATGTCGTGCTACACCGTCACGAACTCTGCTGTCCATCCGACAAAATAACTTGCACAGGATATGAACATTTCTTGCATGAGGGGACTTACTAGGTACAGTAGGATAGCATGTGCAACTTCCTTTGTGTTTTTCACTATGGCAATGACATTGCAACAAAAGATAATGAAAAATTAAAACCGTAATAACTTTTCAAATAAATGTTTGCAAGCAGGTCGGTTAGTATGCTATATAGACAAATATAATAATAATGTAATACATTATTTAAAATGTTAACCCGTTGAACCTAGAAGTGTTTTGCACATCTAATTATATTAAAAGAAGGAAAGGAGAAACTTGTTCATGATCTCTCTCCCCTATAAATCTGTCAACATGCCTGGGTGGTATGTTGCTGCACTTGAAGTTCTCCCTGACAAGCACATTTCTGCAATTCATTCATCATTATAAACTGTCCTGTGTCACGGTTTTTGTTTAATATCACACTTGATAGCTTGATAACTATGTAAAGCACTAATTGCTGTTTTTTTTTGTGTAATTAAAGAGAATGTTATAGGGACCTGTCATGTAGACCCAAAGTTGTTACTAAGTCATTAGAATTAGGCAAATTCAGTCGTTAAAGGGACACTGCTTTCTGCTTTATGTGTGCTTTATGTGTGATGAGTATGTCATTCCCTCCCCCCCCCCATTTTTTTTAAAAAAAAGTGCAGATTTCAAGAGAAATGGGCACTTTTACAAATAAACATTGTTACACCCCACCCCAGCAGTTAATCTGACAGCTAGTCTGCTGTCAGCTGCTAGTCAGCAGTTACTTCCTGGTCTGGTTAGCTCAGTGGAGCGAAACTCAAGAGGCAGGAATTGTCCAGAGCACCTTCCTTGCAAAGATATTTCATTGAGCTCCATTGGGAAGTCTGTGATTGGACAGCCACAAAAAGTCTGGGCATGGTTAAAAGGGGAGGGCTTGCAAAGGTTGCAGACACTGCCACTTTTACAAGCTGTTTTAGATATACACCAATAAAAAAATGCATAATTAAATGCATGCATGTTTTCATTGGGGGTATATCTCCTGAACAGTGATTTCTTTTTTAATTTTATTTTTTAATTTGGTCAGTGAAGTGTCCCTTTAAGCACAATGACCTTTTCACTTTTTCACTTTCTTATGTGTAAGCACCATTTTTTTTATTTAGCTCAGCAGAACTTTTCAGAAACATAGGCAAAAGTGAATTTCTACTTATAGTAGCAGAACTGGTTCTGTTCCCTCTCTCCCTATTCACTCAATTTGCCTTACACTATACCAATTTAACTTCCAGTCCGAAACCCAGTCTTGCAAATCTTCATCCTGTCTCCACTCCATTCTTGCCACATCACATCTTTTTGAATTATTGGCACGTGCCAGTCAACCAGAAAATTGTTTCCTTTTGATTTGTGAAATATGAATCTAGATTTAATTGCTTATACCACCACCTATAAAACAGACAGACATTTTAACAGCAAAATCATTGGAATTAGAAAATGGTTCATAAGGCACAGAAATGTTCAATGACTAACTCATCCATATCCGAAACACGTCCTCTCATTATTATAGTGCAAAAGGCAAAGATCAATCGATGATGAAAAGAATCTATTAGTCACTCGTCAAAATGTAACCAGATCTCACAGAGTGCAAATTACCCTATGATATATTTCTCTCCCTGACTGGGCAGAGGGATACTTCCTGTGATTTAATATATTTTTATACTTCTATCACTAACTGCAAAAGAGCAAAAATCAAAATTATAAGAGAATGAACAGCAAGTACACAACTCTTGGAGGTATTTTGCATGTCAAATCCAATTAATTTACATATGTATCTAACACAATTCAGATTGACAGCAATAGCCAGGGATGCATCAAAAAGGGATAAGATCAGATATTATTTTTACATATCATGCTCCTTAACATATACTTGGCAAATTTGTTATGAAAAGTACCTTTCTGTTGAATATTTGCATACATCATCACTGTATTTATTCACTAGTCCCTAATAGTCCCTAATATCTTGATGTCCTCGTATGATCTCCCAATTGATCTACTCATATTTCTTCCCATCTTTTGTTTGTTTCGTTTTCTCCTGTCCATCTGTCTTATATTTTCTTCATTGTCACAATATCAATCTACCTTCCCAAGTCTTTTCATCATCTCCACTGTCTCTTCATCTCCACCTGTCCCTCACACTGCTATCTCTCCATGTCCTCCACTCAGAGCTGGATTAAGGACATTTTCATTTTTGTTTCCAATAACCCCTTCACACTGACACTTATGTATGCACAACTGCCATGCTATACAACCATACCCCGCATTTGTGTATAAACAATTAGCATAATTGTAAATTAAGTTTGTTTATTGCAAATTATTCCATAACCACAGTCAGAGAGCTCACAACGCAGCGGCACAGGGAGCTGCAACAATGCAAGCCTCTGAAGATGAATACAGAGACTAGCACTCTGTATCCAATGCTGCAAGCCCGCCATTCAGTATATCTACAGCTCCTTATACACGCACACTAATTTTTTTCCACTAATGGTGTTAGTGGGGGCCTTATGTCTGAGTTTCGCCAAGTCTAGAGCTGCTACTCCTCCCTACATTGTATATTTTCCCTCAAAATATCTGTTAATCCCCCTAGAGTATCTCAATCTCCTATTTCCTAGACATATCATCAGCCTAGTGTCTACATGTTTCCACCTCTCATTTTCACAGGTTTAACCTGGTAGTGCTTTAATGGCTTGTGTGGGAGCAGCAGAAGTGTCATGTGCTCTATATAGATTTGTCGTGAGTGCCATGTTCAGTGTGATGCAGAAGGTAAGCATATGAAGTAGTACCTTTCAACTAATGGAACCCTGTCACAGTTTATGTATCTACAATTTGTAAAATGATGAAATCATTCCTATTGTCCATGGCTATACACCATGTTAGCAGTAGTTCACTGAGCTGGCAAGAAAATCTATTGAATGATTGAATGTTTTGCCTGTAAAAAATACCTGAAACTGAATATGTTATGGACCCATCTTTTGGGTAACATTTTACTTTTAAAGGGACGATATAATCGCCAGAACAACTACAACTTAATGTAGTTGTTCTAGTGAGTATAGTCAGTCCCCGCAGGCTTTTTAATGTAAACACTGCCTTTTTCAGAGAAACCAATAGAGCACCACTAGAGGTTCTTCCTGTGTCAGTGCTGCACACATAGAGATACATTGATTCAATGTATCTCACTGAGGAGATGCTGATTGGACAGGAAGGCGTTTGACTATGCCTCCGCCCCGCATCCTTGGCTGAGATCATCAGGACTGACAATCTCAGCCAATTCAATATTTCCTATAAATTCTGATGAAGTCAGCCAAGGAGAAGGATCGGGTGGGGCGAGGCCAGACGCGAGGAGCCCTGCATGGCGCTGGAAAAAGGTGGTAAATTAGACCATCTAAACAGTAGTTTTAGAACATAGTGTCGGGAATACACTTTTGTGTTCCTGACAATATAGTGCCCCTTTAAGTGGATATTAGTGCTGCCATTCCTATTTCCTATTTGATTTATTATTAATTCTAGGCCATATTCCTCCCTTTTCATCATCAGCTGACTGGGTACCAGCTGGATAAGGGTAGCTGACAAAGTAATCTCTCATCTCCTCAATTACCTTCACACTGAGTTGTTTTTTTTCTGAGGTCATTGGCAGGGCAATGTAGGGAAATTCTTTCTGTAACTGCCTGTATTCTTTCTAAGCACTAGACAGAAGCCTTCAGTTTTCAGTCTCTGTGAGTGTAACAGGAGTATGGCAATCAGAAAAAAAATATACCCACACTAGGCACCTGGAATCTATTTAGCATGGCCTGACATTTAAAACTCCCTTTCTTATATCTCACCTAAAACACTGAGATTCTTTTTTGTTTACATCAAATCAACATAGAAATCAAATCGACACCTAAAAAAAACCCACAAAAAAAAACATTGTACAGCGCTACGGAATCTGATGGCGCTATATAAATAATAAAGTAATTAAATAATAAAAGAGGAAAAATTGATGTATATAGGTGTACATGTCATTTTCCCCAAACATGCTTGGTGCAGTTAAACCAATATATTGCATGGCTAGTGCCAGCAGTTTTACATTAACAGTATGTTAGAATGTGTCACAGAAGAGGTGAAACGTACACTGCTCATGACAACGTTTCTTACTACTGCTGTAAAACAAGGTATTCCTCTGCTCTTGTCTGTCCATCCATCAATCCATCCATTTGTCCGTCTGTCCTGACTTTGAGTGCTGTTCAAACTAAAGCTGTTTTTTAACTTCCTTTCCTGTACTTCACCTAAAACACAGACATTATATTTTTACATCAAATCAACACAGAAGGTATTTGACATGTGAATCTGGTTTTATACGAATGGCAATTCATCAGAACTTTGTCTGATCAGTCAGAGGAGGATAAAGACCCCATATGGCCCCAGGCAGGTTAACATTTTGGAAACCTTCATATAATTTTCACATAGGGTTAATGGGGCCAAGCCAATTCACTATTCTAGGGCCACTGTCTAATTCCTGGGTCTAGGCAGCTGCCTAGGGTCCTGCTCTGCGATCAGTAGCTCTGGAGCGCCATATGAATATATAATACAACATGGTCAATTGGCAAACAGGTTTACTTGCTTCGTGATTATGAGTTCTGCCCATGGCTCCAAATGAATAGAAGGGAAAAAAGAGGAGCAAATAAGTCTATATTTATATATTTGAAAATTATACATATTTAAATATAGATTTTTAGTGTTCCTCCCTTTTTCCCTCTATTGGTCACTTCTTTATTTCAAAAGTTCAGGAATATTCATATAATAATAATATTTTTTGCAGTATACCGATTGGTCCATTTGTATGCTGTGGCGAACTTGCCCTCGCCACGAGCTCCTAGAGGAGCCTGCTTGCTAGCCTCCTACCTCAGAACTATGGGCCATGCTAAAAGTCTATTGAAAGATTGGGTTCATGGGATTCCCAAACCAACCCACGAACTGCAGACTACCTCTGAGCTTATTGACTCTTGTTAACTTCTCCTGAACGTTCTCTCAGTGTGGGTTTTAATTGTGCAGCTGGGTGGCAGCTGTTTGTATGCACGAATGCGTAGGAACTGTGTGGTGGCCATCTTGTTCACGAGAATGCAGTCAGTGGTGTTTGGGCGTCAATCGCGTGGAACTAAATATGGAGACTGAAACTCCTGAACACCGCTGAACTTGGACGAACACCTGCTCCTTCCCCACACACGTCAGGAGAGTGCCATTCGGTAGGTTTGTTCATATGATTCATAAGAACACATGCTACCAAGAAGCTAGAATGTGTAATCGGTATTTCTTTCACATGAAACTCCTGAAGTTGACGAGCCAAAAGCACAAAATGCCCTGGAACTGTTTTGGGCATAGGACCATATGTGCGGCCGGTCAGAATTTCCACACGGTGGCGTTTCGGCTCTGTTCATGGGATCTGATCGCTTTTCGGATATGTTGGGCGCTTAGATCCAGGCTATCCAGGGATGTATAAACTGTGGGGGTTCCTATGTGGGAAATATGTGTTTTTATGTTTTTTCATATTTGTTATTGGTTTTGCCGAGTCACGATGACAATGCATTTTGTGGACATTTTGTGGGTGTGTTTATGGGCATGTTTTGGGGAGTGTCTACTGTATAAATGTGACTGGGACTAAACAGATCTACTTCACCCTTCACTCAGTCTCAACTAGTGTTTGGGTGATACTGCGGTTACCCTTCGGCAGTAACTATAATCACTATTCAGCAGTTATAATCGCTCTGGAGCTGATCACAACTGGAAGGGGCGACCACAGACGGTATTAACCCAGCTTCAGGAGGGTATACCACCACATATGCCATTTTGATTAGTCTAAATAGTCCTGGCAGCTAACTAGATTTCTCTTCTTTTTCTGTCTATTGGTTACTTTTTCTCATTTAATCTATCAACCAAACAGCAGGAAAAGTTGCCTAATTATATTACGCGTACAATGTTTGTCCCATTTTGGCACCATTTTTGGTTTGTCCAAATGTTGTCCTAAATATTTTCACATGAACATTATTTGGCTGAACCATCACATGAATGAACAGACATTGGAAACAACATTAAAATTTTGGGGAAAAATGATTTGCAGGAACCAAACTTTCCTGCCATGCACAGGTATAGGGTATATGATCTTTTTTCTTGGTTCATGTAAGATAAATATAATTCTATATTTACTCTTTGGCACGAAGGAACTTCTAGATTAAACTTTCTATTGCCATTTAAAATGTCCTGTTTAACATCTCTTCATGGGCATTACAGCTTGAATATTGAATCACAAACACAATATATATTCAGAATGAAAGCAGGGGAAATGGAAGAAGGGAATACTAAATCTGAGAAGCCTGCAGGATATTAAGAAAAATATTTTTAAATTGTGTGTAGCTGTTTTTAAATGAAAGTAGACTTATAAAAAAGACATAATCTGGTTGGTGTAAGAACATAGAAGAGTATATAGAGTCACGTACATTGCGATCCTTTGATAAATGTATTTAATTTTGTATGCACAAGTTTCAAACAACACTAAGCATCAAGTGGTATGCTACATTTCCAAATAAACATTACAGAAAATCCGAAAAAACTAATGTGTCCTTAAAGCAGCTTTGTCGTAAAAAATCATGTGTTGGTTTAAATTTTATATACACACATCATGTTGTTGCCAGTGCAATCTATGAGTGACACATTATGGGCCAATTTGTATGTTGTCCCAAAGAATCCTGAGAGTGTGGCAAAACTGTAAGAGGTTAGTGTTTTTTCTTAGTTTTTAATCTAATTGTGCATGCCAATATTTCTATATGTTTTGAATGTGTACAACCCACTTTCAGGGGAGTCTTTACAAAATATGCTGGTGACATCACTGCTTGGGGTGCGGTAGCCCGGGGATACAGCAGAAGCAAGTTATACTTACCCGAAGATGTCCTCGTGAGTGCAACCATCGTCGTTCTTCCTTGTGCTTTATACTCCCATATATCAGATGCTTATGTCTTGAGACTTTACCATAAAATATCTATGATATCTTTTGACTGCATTACATTTTCAATGAAATTCCAACGCCGTCAATATCAGCATTTCATAAAGATTTTGTCTTTAAGAAATGCTCCTAAATAATTTCTGGCAACAAAGCTGCTTTAAGGACACATTTGTCTTTTCTGTACTGTTTATTTAAAAATGTAGCAAACCACTTGATGCTTAATGTTGTTTGAAACTTGTGCATACAAAATTAAATTAATTGACTTAATATACTCTTCTATGTTCTTACACCAATCAGATTATGTATTTTTTATAAGTCTACTTTAATTTAAAAACAGCTACACACATTTAATATCCTGTATGCTTCCCAGATTTAGTAGTCCCTGATTCCAATTTCCCTGCTTTCATTCGGAATATATATTTTGTTCGTGATTTAATATTTACGCTGTAATGTCCATGAAGAGATGTTAAACAGGACATTTTAGATGGCAACAGAAAGTATAATCTAGAAGTTCCTTCGTGCCAGAGAGTAAAATAGGCAGAAAAGTCATGATACGGCCTCTTCTAGTATTGTTTCACGCTAACAAAGCATTCTAGCATTTGATTGGTAACATCTGTTTGACATGGTAACATCTCCTTTAATGATGTTGAAGCCATCAAAAGGCAACTGTTCGATACTTTTTAACAATTTTACCATTATAGGTTTAGTGAAAAAGGGGTCTATCCTTTACATTATTAAGTTGAACTTGAACGTGATAACAATGTTTCCAAAAAATAGTTATTGGCACATTAATAGAATCATTGGATACTTAGTAAATTCAACACTTTTCCATTATTTCAGAAATACCCCTAGGTTGAAGCAGGCCAGGACTGGCCATCAGGCAAACTGGGCAAATGCCCGGTGGGCTGCGATGGCCATGGGCCGAGGCCGGCAGGAAAGATCAAGAGATCTCCCCTGCCGACCCATGCAGGGCAGCACCGGCCCCAAGATGGAGTTCTCTCCCATCATGGGCCTGAGGGGAGATTCGGCAGTGTGCCAGACAACCTCCATGCATGCCGAGCAGCTTTCTACTCTCCCTCTCACAAGTTCTGAGATTGTCAGAGCGTTGCCATGGTAACCAGCGGCAACACTCTGAAATACCAGCACTTGTGAGAGGGAGAGAGACGTGGTCTGTACCATGGGGAGGTACAGACCAAATAACCTGCTGGCTGGACCACCAGGGATCTGTGTGCGGCGTGCCCCCTCTCACTGAACCACCATGTATCTGCATTTTTCCTCTCCACCCTGCAAGGTTATAAAAAGGAGTAAATTAGATTTTTTTTTTTTACTTTTTTGTTGTTTAATTATTAAGTTAAAAGTTTAAGCCCATATCCAACCACAGTATGCACACCGCCTCAAATGCACATACAAACACACTACACGCACTGCACCCCCTACACTAACACACAAATACGCTACACACACTGCACCCCCTGCACTAACACACAAACACACTGCGCCAGCTGCACTAACACACAAGTAGGGGAGCATTTGGGAAATAGTGATCACAATATGGTAATTTTTTAAATAAACTCAAAAAAGTAAAAGCATGTGGGGTATACTAAAACGTATAATTTTTAAAAAGCCGATTTTAATAAGATTAGGGCAGCTCTACAACATATCGACTGGCATAAACTCCTTAGTGAAAAAAAACACTGAGGATAAATGGAAACTATTCAAACAAATATTAGATACATTTCTTAGTATGTATCATTAGGTAATAAATATAAAAGAAACAAATTGAAACCAATGTGGCTTAGTAGAGAAGTAAAACAAGAGATTAAAAATAAGAAAAGGGCATTTAAAAAATTGAAATGAGACAAATCAGAGGCATCCTATATAAGATATAAGGAAGCCACTAATGCTTGCAAAAAGGCAATTAAAGTGGCTCAACTAGAAAATGAGAAATTGATAGCCAAAGAATGCAAAACCAACCCCAAATATTTTTCAAGTACATCAATTCTTTATATATATAAATCTTTATTTTCATTTTTTTTTTTAAATTCATTCAAGTACAGATACAGCTTTCAACTATTAATTTTAAACACAGTACAAAAAGTTACTTTGCAATAGTGATACAATAGATAATAATTTTAAATAACAGTTGGGCCGTGCTTCTAATAAATATCTACCAGTATTCTGCTGTATCTACAGCCATGCAAACATACCGTACATTACATCTTGACCATACATACATCCCATTCTCTCTACTGCCTGCGGGTAGCTATCTCTATGAGGGGGGGGCTGGGGGGGGGGGGGGGGGGGAGGGGTTTGCATTTTGTAGTTAATGAATCTAACCCAAGGGACCCAGACTTCATTATATTTTTCTTTAGATATCTTGGCTATCCCAGCTTCCATGTTGCGTTGGTAGTCAATCTGTGTACATATATCCTGCCAGTTTAACACACCCATATTTCTCCAATTTCTGGCCATAACTATTTTTATTGCCATACAGATATGAATCAAAAGAATTTTTAGTTTTATATTGCTTTTTGGTAAATCTAAATGAAACAAAAACATTTGAGGCGTGATCTCAGTCCGAACTTCAAACATAAAGTCTACCAGTTCCGCTAGGATTAGTTTCATAGGTTTCAACTCCTCACAGTCCCACCAGATGTGGGAGAATGAACCTAGCTCCCTACCGCATCTCCAACAATCTGGTAGGAGTGTGGGTTGGAATCTATGAAGGCGAGTAGGCACCAAATACCAACGGTATACTAGTTTGAAGTACACTTCCTGTATGTTCACCCCGTGTATATATCTTTTTACTGCTTGTAAACCCAACAACCAGTCCTCCACCGGGGATGAAAAATGAAGTTCTTGCTCCCATTTATACATTGCTGGCGCTTTATCTATTTGCCTTTGACTTCTTGCAGATTGATTATATCTGGAGGCAATTTTTTTTTTATAATGGAATTCTACAAACTGGTCCATTAGAGAACTTTCCGAAAAGTCTTTTCCCATAATAAAGGATTTTATTCTTAAATAATTAAAAATTTCCTTCGAAGGGAGATTATATTTGGATTGTAGTGTTGGAAATGGCAACATTTTATTATTATTTAAAAGTTCCGCTATTCTTTCTACTCCACCATTTTCCCATTCTTGGATATTTATATCCTTTATATAAAGTTTTAGGGTTGTTAATGGGGCATTTAGTGATATGTGTTTTGTTCCGTATTTCTTTTTCAAGTGCTTAACGATATAGATCATTGTATTATTCATCGGATTGCTAGATCTTATATTTTTTAGAAATTCGCTATCGCACCACCAAAGCGATAGAGGTTCCATATCACCAAGATCTGATTTTTCAATATCTAACCAATTTGGTCTGGCCATTGTAAAGTTGTCACACTTAATTAGGTGTACTACCATGTTGTTCATATATAATTTCTGTATGTCTGGGAAACAAATCCCCCCTTCTTTCCAGTCTCTCTGTAATATTTCCAATGAGACTCTAGGTCTCCTATCTTGCCAAATATAATTTGATAATTGCCTTTGGAGCCCGCGTATCGTCTGGCATGACACCCTCAACGGGAGATTACTAAATAAGAATGTCAACTTAGGAAGGAGATAGAAATTTACTGCTTCAATCCTACCCAACCAAGAAAGTTCCAGTCCCTGCCAGTTTTTTAAGGTGTTCCTAAAGTGAATGGCAATATCAGTGTAATTAAGTTCTCCAGTTTCTCTATAATCTAGAGAAAGTTTTACCCCTAAATATTTTATATTTCTTGCTTCCCAATCGCATTTAAAGTCTTTTTTGAGTTTGTCTACGCCTGGTCTACTTAGGCCTTTTATCAGGATTTGTGTTTTATTTATATTTATTTTATACCCTGAGTGTGTACCAAACACGTTGATAAGCCGAAATACGGCTGGAATAGATCTAATTGGATCTGCTAGGGTCAGTAGAACATCATCTGCATATAATGCAATCTTGTTCTCCATCTTATTCACTTTTAGCCCGCTGATGTCTTCGTTCTGTCTAATCGCGGCTGCCAACGGTTCTATGGAAAGGATATATAACAGGGGTGCCAAAGGGCATCCCTGTCGCGTCCCATTTCTAATAGGGAACCAATTTGATTGAAACATGTATCCTGACACTTTAGCTTGAGGATCCTTATATAGCGCCATTGTGCACTCCTTAAAGTAACCCTCGATGCCGAAGGCCCTCAGTACTTCTTCCATGTACTTCCAGTTAACCCGATCGAAGGCCTTCTCGGCATCGAGGGTAACCACCGCAAAAGGAGACAAGCTTTGGTCTGCATGATATAGGACATTCAGTAGTTTCCTAATGTTATCAGATGTGCCCCTACCCTCTACAAACCCACTCTGATCTATATGTACAATGTTGGGTATGATTTGTTTTAGTCTATCGGCCAGAATTCTAGAGTATACTTTGATATCTAAATTGATAAGAGATATTGGTCTATAATTTGAAGTGTACGTAGGGTCCTTGTCTGTCTTAGGGATTGGTATTATAGAGGCCTGGAGTAGTTCCGTTGGGATGGCTTTATGGTTAGCAAAGTCTTCAAATGTTCTTAATATATATGGAGAAATTATATCACTTAATTTTTTATAGAAGATTGAAGAGAAGCCATCTGGGCCTGGTGCTTTACCTGCTGTTAGTGCTTTAATGGTATTACTAATCTCCTGAATAGAAAAAGGGGCATTTAATTGGCTCAAATTCTCAGCTGATATTGTTGGTAAGCGCAATTTATCCAGAAACTGTTTTGTTTCGCCCTCAGATGGCTCATTAAATTTTATGTTGTATAGGCTTTTATAATAGTCTTCAAATGCTTTAGCTATTTGGGTTGGAGAGAACATTTTTTTACTTCCAACTGTTATATAATTTATAGATTGAAGTTTATTTTTATTTTTTAATTTATTTGAAAGACTTTTCCCTGTTTTATTATTTCCATAATACCATCTCTGTTTTAGAGTTAACATAGCTTTATTAATCTTTTCTTGAGTTCTTACTAATATTTTTCCCCTAATCTCTTTAATATCCTCCAAGATTTTATAATCTATGGTGAGTTTATGTAGTCGTTCTTGTTTTGCCAAATCAATATAAAGCTCGTTGAGCTCTTTTCCTTTCTTTTTTTTTTTATAGTAGCGCCCATTTTTATGAGGCATCCTCTCATATACGATTTAAAAGTGCACCATAGCATGGCATTGGAGACATCCCCTGTATCGTTACTTTCAAAAAATTCTCTGGTCTGAGTGCGTAGTACATCTACATTAGTTTCAGATTTTAGTAAATTTTCATTAAGTCTCCATTTGTCTCTACATTTATATTCAGGATTATTTTTTATGACTAGACTTACAGGTGCATGGTCGGACCATGTTATAGGTCCAATTGACACTTTCTTAACTCGCTCCAAAGTTTCAGGTTTTACCAAAAAATAATCAATTCTAGTGTATGTCTGATGAACATTGGAAAAAAACGTGTAATCTCTCGCTTCTGGATTAGACGTTCTCCAGGCATCAAATAAACAGTTTTTTGCAAAATAGTCTGCATCATAGATAGGCCTGTTCTTTGCTTGGCGTCTGTGTAAACGGACTTGATTCTATTCCTATCTATTTTATCATCTATGGTGCAGTTAAAGTCCCCCCCGATGATTAGGCTACCAGACGATACGCGGTCAATCTTTTGCATCAAATTTCCCAAGAATCTGTATAGGGATTGGTTTGGAGCATAAACATTTACCAAAGTATACAAAATGTCATTAATTCGAACTATCACTATGAGAAACCTGCCGCCAGGGTCAGTCTCCTCATAGATCAGCTCATATTTTAGGCTACCTGAAAAAAAAATTGCCACCCCTCTTTTCTTGTTCTTTCCCGCCAGATTAGATCTATGGACCACTGGAATTTTTTTATAGTTCCATAGTTTAGGCATAGAGTTAGACCAGTGTGTTTCTTGAACGAAACCGATATCTGTTTTACTATCAATCAATAATTTATACAAGTATCCTCTTTTCTGACCTGAATTTAAGCCCCTTGTGTTAATAGATAGTATGTTTAATGACATACTACCGCAGTTCACCCCACACCCTCATCCCCTCTATCCTCCCCTCAGATAGCATCCAACACTCAAATCCATTCATACTTCCGCCAGTCGGTCCTATATATTTGGACCTCCTGGTGAAACTTCCAGACTTTTATTTTATCTGGGGCATTTCTATCCTCCTATTTTTCTCTTCTGATACTCCCTTTCCCTAGCCCTTGATTATAGTCTATAATCTACCTTCTCCTCCTTTTATGTGATTATAAGCTTGTGTTTATTGTGAAACCCTCTTCATTCGTTTCATTCATATACATTAAATAATGTGTCAATAAGTGTAACTTATACTTTTTACTCCTTTTCCCTATACATTGCTCTATATGTAAATCTATAATTATTACTCTATATGTGAATCTGTAATTATATTCATTATATACGTGAGTGGGTAACCCCACAATTTAACACCTTTTCTACTGGTGCCTAAAAAAAAAACTTATAAATTGTTTTCTAGAATTATCAGTGCTATATACACCTTTTTCGTTCACTTCATACTTATGTTAATTTATATATGTTTACCGTATATACTCGAGTATAAGCCGACCCGAATATAAGCCGAGGCCCCTAATTTTACCCCAAAAAACTGGGAAAACTTATTGACTCGAGTATAAGACTAGGGTGGGAAATGCAGCAGCTACTGGAACATTTCTAAATAAAATTAGATCCTAAAAAAAATATATTAATTGAATATTTATTTACAGTGTGTGTATAATGAATGCAGTGTGAGTGTATGAATGCAGTGTGAGTGTATGAATGCAGTGTGAGTGTATGAATGCAGCGTGAGTGTATGAATGCAGCGTGAGTGTATGAATGCAGCGTGTGTATGAGTGCAGCGTGTGTGTATGAGTGCAGCGTGTGTGTATGAGTGCAGCGTGTGTGTATGAGTGCAGCGTGTGTGTATGAGTGCAGCGTGTGTGTGAGTGCAGCGTGTGTGTGAGTGCAGCGTGTGTGTGAGTGCAGCGTGTGTGTGAGTGCAGCGTGTGTGTATGAGTGCAGCGTGTGTGTATGAGTGCAGCGTGTGTGTATGAGTGCAGCGTGTGTGTATGAGTGCAGCGTGTGTGTATGAGTGCAGCGTGTGTGTATGAGTGCAGCGTGTGTGTATGAGTGCAGTGTGTGTGTATGAATGCAGTGTGAGTGTATGAGTGCAGTGTGTGTGTATGAATGCAGTGTGAGTGTATGAGTGCAGTGTGAGTGTATGAGTGCAGTGTGTGTGTGTGTGTGTGTTGCAGAGCCTTGCTGGGGGGTGGGCAATTTTTTTTTTTATTATTATTTTTTTTTTTTATTATTATTTATTATTATTTTTATTTACTTAATTTCATTATTATTATTATATTATTATTTATTATTTAATTATTATAATTTTTTTATTATTACTAAAAAAAATGTCATCCCCCCTCCCTGCTTGACATATGGCAGGGAGGGGGGCTCTCCTTCCCTGGTGGTCCAGTGGCATTGGTAGTTCAGTGGGGGGGAGAGGGGGGCTGGCAGAGCTGTAACTTACCTGTCCTGCAGCCCCTGTCAGCTCTCTCCTCCTCCGCGCCGTCCGTGCAGCTCCCTCTGTCAGCTCCCAGTGTAAGTCTCGCGAGAGCCGCGGCTCTCGCGAGACTTACACTGGGAGCTGACCGAGGTGCTGAACGTACGGCGCGGAGGAGGAGAGAGCTGACAGGGGCTGCAGGACAGGTAAGTTACAGCTCTGCCAGCCCCCCTCTCCCCCTGTCTGTATTATGGCAATGCAAATTGCCATAATACAGACTATTGACTCGAGTATAAGCCGAGTTGGGGTTTTTTAGCACAAAAAATGTGCTAAAAAACTCGGCTTATACTCGAGTATATACGGTATATTAATTATAACTTCAAATCTGTGGTTCCCCCTCTATACATTTTAACATTTCTATACATTTCTATAAGAGAAGAAAAAAAAAAAAAAAAAAAGTTTGGTTTGACTAAGGGATCAGTTTCTTGTCATCTTCTGCTTTAGTGCCAAGTTGTCTCTGAAGATGTATGATTTATCTTTAAAAAAGACCATAATTGCCGTCGGGAACAGCCACTTGTATCTAATCTCCTTATTCCTAAGGATAACCGTTTCTTCGGAAAAGGTTCTTCTTGCTTGTCTTGTCTTTTGGGATAAGTCCTGATAAACTTTTAAATGTCTCCATTCTTCCGTGTCTAGGATCCCATTTCTTATCTTCTGCATTATTTGGTTTTTCATCCAAAAACTAGAGAAACAAATCATAACATCTCTTGGATAGGATTTATCGGTTCCATTTGGTCTAGCCAATCTGTGGAATCTTTCGAAGATCTCAGGGTCCAGCGTCTGTCTGGATAGTATTTTTGAAAAGAGACTGTTCAAATACAGATATAAGTCTTCTTGTGAGATTGATTCCGGTATACCTCTGACTCTTACATTATTTCTCCTGGATCGATCCTCTAAGTCAGTCAACTTCATCTCGGTGTCCTGCAGTCTCTTCTCTAACTGTATATTAGATGCTTTAATTTGTTCGTATTCCTCTTGGACTTTTTGTAGTATAATTGCCTGGTTTGTAAATTTCTCTGAGAGAGTAGCAATTTCTGATCTGACATCTTTAGAGTTATTTTCAATATCCATTTGGATCTTTTTATGTAAATTGTCCAACATTTGAGTTAACAGTTGTTGTGTCAATCCCTGTGAGTTTTTTGACGGATGTGGTAGGTCGTCCTCTGATATATTTGATAATTGAAGTGCAGAGAGCTGAGCATTTTCTAATGGCAGGGACTTTCGTTGCCTCTCTAGTTCTATGCTAGGCACTTTGGGTGAATAAAATGTGCCTATTGTTGCCTTCTTTTTCTCCATATTTTGGGCTCTCTCTTTTTTAGGAGCCATATGAAGAGCTAAAGCTTCTAATTTAAGTTTTATACTCCGCTAGAGTTAGCTGTTGAAGATTTCTTTTGTCAACTTTAGCGGAATGTCTCCTTTGCTCTTTGCTGGTACACCAGACATTGGAGGAAGGCAGATGTTGTTCCTATATTTAACCCCTTAAGGACACATGACATGTGTGACATGTCATGATTCCCTTTTATTCCAGAAGTTTGGTCCTTAAGGGGTTAAAAAGGGTTCAAAATTCTAGCCTGAAAATTATAGACCTGTGAGCTTAACTTCTGTGACTGGGGAAATATTTGAAGGGCTATTAAGGGATAATATTCAGGAATTCATTGGGAAGAACTTTGTTATTAGCAAAAATCAGCATGGTTTTATGAAACATATGTCATGTCAAACTAACCTAATTGCATTCTACGAAGAACTAAGTAGAAGTATAGATCAGGGTGCAGTGGATGTGATATACTTGGATTTTGCCAAGGCATTTGATACGGTTCCTCACAATAGGTTAGTCTTCAAACTAAAATAAATTGGTCTAGATGAATATTCGTGTTCTTGGGTAGAACATTGGCTTAAGGATACAGTACAACAAGTTGTCATTAATGGTAAATTTTCAGGCTGGACAAAAGTGATAAGTGGTGTCCCTCAGGGTTCTATTTTGGGACCGCTTCTATTTAACATATTTATAAATGATCTTGAAATGTTTCAGTGTTTGCAAAACTTTGTAAAGTAATAAAATGTGAGCAGGATATTGCTTTGCTGCAGAGGTATTTAGATAGATTGGGGGACTGGCACTAAAATGGCAGATAAAATTTAAGGTAGAGAAATGCAAAGTTATGCACTTCGGGGTCAAGAATGCACAAGCAACTTACACCCTAAATGGTAGTGAATTAGGGATAACCACACACGAGAAGGATTTGGGAATTGTTATAGACAACAAAGTAGGCAGCAATATGCAATGTCAATCTGCAGTTGCTTAGGCCAGTAAGGTTTTGTCATGTATAAATAGGGGCATAAATTCTCAGGATGAAACTATAATTTTTCCTCTTTATAAATCACTGGTAAGACCACACTTTGAATATGCTGTGCAATTTTGGGCACCTGTTCTAAACAAGTGCAGAGGCGAGCTACAAAATTGATAAAAGGAATGGAGCATTTTTTGTTAAAAATGGTTAAAACATTTTAATCTCTTTTGTTTGGAAAAACGGCACCTCAGAGGGGGTATGTTAACATTATACAAATATATTTGGGTCCAGTACAAACCATTATCTGGAAATCTATTCATAAACAGGGCTCTACATAGACACAAGGTCACGCATTTAGGCTGAAAGAAAGGAGATTTCATCTAAGGCAAAGAAAAGGTTTTATTTTACTGTAAGAGCAATAAGGATATGGAATTCTCTGCCTGAAAAGGTTGTTTTATCAGAGTCTGCACAGATGTTTAAACAGCAAATGGATAAACACTTGCAAAAACTTAACTTACAGGGATATCATTTCTAATTAGTAGGGTAATAGCGGCTTGATCCAAGGAGATATCTGACTGCTATTTTGGGGTCAAGAAGGAATTTTTTCCTTGTTTGTTGCAAAATTGAAAGTGTTACAGACTGGGTTTTTTGCCTTCTTTTAGATCAACAGCAAAAACATATGTGAGGAAGTCTGAACTTGATGGACGCAAGTTTTTTTTCAGCTCTGTAACTATGTAACTATATAACAAACTCACTACACACACTGCACCCCCTGCACTAATACACAAACACACTGCACCTGATGCACTAACACACAAATACACTACACCCCCTGCACTAACACATGAACACACTGCACCCGCTGCACTAACACACAAACATACAGCACCCCCTGCACTAACTAACAAACACACTACACACAGTCTATACCTCTATTTACACAATACCCCTCCTGCACTTACACACAAACATACTACACACACTCTATACCCCTACATACACACTACACCTCCTGCACTAACACACAAACACACTGCACATACACTATACCCCTCTATAAATACTACACTCTCTGCACTTACACACAAACAGACTACACACACTCTATATCCCTGTATGCACACTATACCCCCGGCACTCACATACACACAGTAAACACACTCTATACCCCATAAACATACACTACACTACACTACCTGCACTCATACTTTATACCCCTATAAACAAACACATTACACCTCCTGCATGCATACAAACTAATTTATATCCCCTATAAATACACATGCTACACCCCCTATACACACTACACCACCTATGCATACATTACCACACCTATACACATCTGCTCTACAGCCTCTATATGCATACACACACTAGAGCCCCTAGATACACTCACAAACACACAGTAGATTCCTTATATGCACACACTATATCCCCAAGACCCACACACTCCACATGCCCTATAATCACACACACACACACACACACACACATACTTTACAACTCAGAAACACACACACACCCTTACTACAGCCCCTAGCCACAAGTAGTATGCCACAAACAAACCCCTTTACACACACAATACAACACAAATAGTTATTTGGTGGGGGCTGCTTGTCAGCGGTGGTGACATTACACGTCCACCTCTCCTAGTGGGCTGCTCTGCCTTTAATTGCCCGAGTTGAATTTTTGGGTGGAAGTGCAACAAAAGTTAAGAGAACTTTAGTGAATAACGTGTATGTCATATGAGTAGCTAGTGCACATCCTAGTTGCTAATTTCAGGTTTGTGTGATATATATTAATAAAGGTATTGCACATGCATAGCAGTTTTGTAATCAAAACAGGTAAATTGCAGGAAACATAACCTCAGTTTATGATTGTAAAACTCTCCTTATGTTTTATTGTGCTCTTTATAGGAGTTGTAGCTGTGACTGAAGTATGGCAGTACTAGTCTAGCTGATGGAACATGATGTCTGTGACCCTAACTGGAGGGACCGCTTTTCTTTTCCAGTGTTCTAGAGACAGATACAATGTATCACCCTCTCTCCCCTCCTCCCCCTTAATGTATACTAGAGTGTAGATAATTGTGGCACTGATCTCTTGCTTCTCCTGCTATATACCAAGGATTTCCCCCTTTAGCTCCTCAACAAAAGGTATATACAATATAGAACAGGGGAATGGAAAAGTTACCAGAAACACTGAAGGTCCAAGAATATGTATGCATAACTCTCTGATAGATATTGTTGCACATAAAGTATGATACACATTTTTAAATGCCCACTCTCACCGCCATAACAACTTTAGTTAAATTAAGTTATTATGAAGGGAAAAGTGTCTGGGAGCCGTTTAACTTTGGGAAAACGGTTTAACCTCAAAGTTGGTTCCTGAGATCTGACACCTCTGCCTCCCCTGTTCCTACCTCCCAGCCACAGCATTGTATAGTAACGTTGGCACAAGAGTGTCCGCTTATCCTTGTTACTATTACTCATAGTAGGTGGATAGTGATGGTTGCTTTCAGCGTATCATTGACCAGCCATAAAACCGTCCTGTTCACTGCAGCAGCCAGGATGATGAAAGAGAGAATGCATAGGTGTCAGGCACTAAGGGAACAACTCTGGAGTTAAATCACTGGTAAACATTTTATCCTGTGAAATAAAATGGCATCTGACACTCCTGCCCCCATAACAAGTTCATTGAGCTGAAGTTGTTATATGCAGGAGTGTTCATTTAATGATGCTGTTAAGGATATCACACACACAAAAAAAAAAAAAAAACCTATTGCACTATTACAACGCTCCCTACCAGAAACCCACAAACCTTTGTACTCAAATATAATGATGTGACTGAAATAGAATGTGCCACTTTTGTTGCATCTTACGGCTTTACTGATGTCACCACACATATTAGTCACAAGTGAAATAAAAATACAAATGTTTTGTATTATAAACTACTGTTGCAAAAGGCTGTGAGCAATATTTCAAGCCAATGTAAACGCATTAGATTAGAAAGTTAAATATGCATGTGTGTATGCATATTTGTTCTAAATAAATATTCTGCTCTTCCCCTGTATATTTGACCTAAATTGAACCTTTACTTCTAGGAGACCACCCACAGTGATTTATTATTATTATTATTATTATTATGTTATTATTTATATAGCGCCATCAAATTCCGCAGCGCTTTACAATAGGTGGACGAACAGACATGTAGTTGTTATCAGACAAGTTGGACACACAGGAACAGAGGGGTTGAGGGCCCTGCTCAATGAGCTTACATGCTAGAGGGAGTGGGTAAAATGAAACAAAAAGGTAAGGATAGTATTAGACAAGTGACAGTTGCAGAAGACAAATCAGTCAGGAGCTATTAACAGTTATTTGATACGCTTTTATGAAGAAGTGGGTTTTTAACAATTTTTTGAAGGAGTGGAGACTGGGTGAGTATCTAACGGAGGAGGGAAGTGTTGCGGTCACCGGCCCACCGAGCCTCACGGCCGTGCCCGACCGGCACGGCCACGCCGACAACATGAGCTTACCTGCTCGTCGGCGAGCCGGGAACCGCTCCTTCCGTTCTTCCAGGCATCACGCCCGAATCAAACATGGCGCCGACCACGTGGTCGCGCCTAAGAGTAGCTCCGCCCCCGAAAATTATACCAACATGTGCGTGACGTCACGACGTCAACGCACACGCACG
Organism: Pelobates fuscus; assembly: GCF_036172605.1. Taxonomy (NCBI): domain Eukaryota; kingdom Metazoa; phylum Chordata; class Amphibia; order Anura; family Pelobatidae; genus Pelobates; species Pelobates fuscus. The sequence goes on along the minus strand of NC_086320.1, from coordinate 331,917,627 downwards.
TTTTGGGGTCAGAGGTCGCCCTCTGACCAATCATAGCCTAGAGAGGGGTATTTAAACCCCTAGCTTTTCCCATTACTTTGCCATGTCGTGGTTTCAGTTTCCTGATTTCCTGAGAGTGCTATTTCCGTGATTCTGATTTCCTGGTATCCTGATCCTTGGCGTTTCCCTGGTTATTCTGATCTCTGGTTTCCCTGACTTGGCTTGTTTTATCGGTATTGAGTATTTTCTGGCTTCCTTGACCTCGGCTTTCCCTTTGACCATTCTCTGTCTCTAGCGTATTAGTCCGGCCATTCTAAGGTCCGGTTTACGCTCTATCCTGTTATTTTACTTTTCTTACCTATGTATATGTTTACATAGTTTCTGCGTGCTGGACCACATTACTAGTCGTGACATTACGACATGGCCATGGATCCTGCAGAACTATGCAAGCATATGATCGCCTGTGAGAGTAGGGTGGAGGATATGGACCACAGGTTAGACCAATTTGCCCAGGCATTTCAGACCTTGCTCCAGAGGACTGCCTATTTAGAGGTCCCTCCGGTACCACCTGTGGTTCCGCCACCTGTAGTGGTTCCCGTACCACATAAACCACCGTCCATAACCTTGTCACCGCCCCCTCGCTATGGAGGTGATTCTAAGGAATTCAGAGGTTTTTTAAACCAAATTGAATACCACTTTGAGGCCTCCCCAGGTTCATTCCCAACAGATAGATCAAAAATAGGCTATCTGATGAACCAATTAACTGGAAAAGCCTTGACCTGGGCTAACCCCTTATGGGAAAGTGGTGACGCAGTAGCCTGTGATTACAGTACTTTTCTTACGGCCTTTAAGGCTACGTTTGAACCTAAAGGCAGGGAGAAGAACGCTGCCAAAGCCCTTATGAGAATCAAGCAAGGCAGTCGTTCTGTAGCTGATTATGCAATAGAGTTCAGGACATTAGCGTCTGAGGTTGATTGGACCAATAGTGGTCTGGTGGCTGCTTTCTCTGAAGGTCTAGCTGAGAGTATACAAGATGAGACTGCAGCTAGAGACCTTCCGGTTAATCTTAATGAGTTTATTGCCTACATGATAGACATTGATAACCGGCTCAGAGAGAGAGAGAAAAACAAACAACGTAACAGACGTTCTAATTTGTCCATAGCTCCTCGTTTCTCTAACCCAGTGGTGAGTAGCCAAACGCCTCTTCCAGAACCTGAACCCATGCAATTGGGTAGCGCTAAACTCACTGAGGCAGAGAGACAACACAGACGTAACGAGGGGTTATGTATGTATTGTGGCAAGAAGGGACATCTAAGATCGTCATGCCCGGTTCGGCCGGAAAACTTGCACACCTAAGGCACGTACGGGGACCGACCTTAGGTGTGATGTATATGTCCCCTAAATTGACTAAGAACCGTTTCCTTGTCAAAGTAACCTTATCTTTCATGAACACTACTGTTCAGTGTGAGGCTATGATTGACTCTGGGGCAGCGGAGAATTTCCTAGACAAAGAATTCTCTGCAAAACATCTCCTGCCCTTAAGACATAAAGAGAAACCGATAGCAGTCGAGGCCATTGATGGAAGGCCTCTTACCCAGCCTTTCATCACACACGAAACTCTGCCAATCACTTGACCACACAAATTCCACCGCAGTATATGGATTTGAAAGAGGTATTTAACAAGGTCCAGTCAGAAGGGTTACCTCCTCATAGACCTTATGACTGTACCATAAACTTATTACCAGGGACTATGCCTCCCCCTTGTCCCCCCAGGAAAATCTTTGTTTGGAGGAATATATTAAAGATGCTCTCAGAAAGGGTCATATCCGTAGGTCCTCCTCACCAGCCGGGGCTGGATTCTTCTTTGTCTCTAAAAAAGAAGGAGACCTACGCCCTTGTATTGATTATAGGGGTTTGAATAGGATTACCATAAAAAATGCCTACCCTATTCCCCTTATATCAGAGCTGTTTGACAGATTGAGGGGAGCTCGAGTCTTTACCAAGCTCGATCTCCGAAGCGCATACAATCTAGTCAGGATTAAGGACGGTCACGAATGGATGACCGCATTTAACACCAGAATGGGACATTACGAATACCTAGTTATGCCGTTTGGATTATGTAACGCTCCAGCGGTATTCCAGGATTTTATTAACGATGTCCTAAGAGAGTACCTTCACATGTTCGTTCTAGTGTACTTGGACGACATTCTCATCTATTCCCCAGACCTAGAGACACATCACGAACATGTGAGAATTGTACTGAAAACCCTGTTACAGAACGGCCTTTACTGTAAACTGGAGAAATGCCAGTTTGATCAAACGGAGATACAATTCCTTGGATACGTTATATCTCCGTCTGGTTTCCAGATGGATCCCCGTAAACTGGAGGCAGTCTTACAGTGGCCATTACCCAAGGGCCTTAAAGCCACTCAACGCTTTATAGGTTTTGCGAATTACTACCGCAAATTCATAAAGGGTTTTTCCTCCGTGATTTCCCCTATAACCAATTTAACTAAAAAAGGAGCAAATTGTACATCTTGGCCCAAAGAAGCAAGAGAGGCATTTGAACTGTTAAAATCTTTATTTTCCTCAGCACCTGTCCTGACCCATCCTGATCCAACCAAACCATTTATCCTAGAGGTGGATGCATCAGAGATAGGAGTTGGAGCCATTCTGTCTCAAAGAGAAAGTCCTGATACACCTTTACATCCTTGTGGATTTTACTCTCGCAAACTCACACCTGCAGAGAAGAATTATGACATAAGGAATAGGGAACTTTTGGCCATTGTACTTGCCCTTAAGGAATGGAGGCATCTCTTGGAAGGTTCCAAAGAGCCACTTTTGATCTTTACTGATCATAAGAATTTGGCTTATATTGGGGACGCTAAGAGACTGTCCTCTCGTCAGGCTAGATGGTCATTGTTCCTCTCCCGATTCAATTTCATAATTACGTACAGGCCTGGTACTAAAAACACCAAGGCAGATGCACTTTCTAGGCAGTTTGAGACAGATGAAGCTCCGGAACAGGTGATATATCCTATTATACCTCCTGAATGCCTCATTGCCACTACAGTTACCGAAGTGTCTTCTCCACTCTTCTGTGCCATAATAGCAGATCAAACTCAGGCACCTGTGGGAAAACCTCCGGACAAACTGTATGTGTCACCTCAGTTTCGAAAGAAGGTACTAGATTTGTTCCATGACAACCTCACAGCAGGCCATCCTGGAGTCCATAAAACCCTCTCTGCCATCTCCCGGAGGTTTTGGTGGCCTGCTCTTAGAAACGATATCAAAGAATATGTTGGGGCATGTCAAATATGTGCCGTTTCTAAAGTTCCTCCTAGATCGCCTCCTGGACTCGTACAACCACTGCCCATACCCAGTGCTCATTGGACCCACTTAGCCATGGATTTCATTGTGGATCTACCCAGTTCAAACGGGTTTAATACAGTCCTTATGGTTATCGATAGGTTCACAAAGATGGCACATTTTGTCCCCCTTAAAAAATTACCATCTGCTCAAGATCTAGTTCAAATATTCTTGAGAGAGAACTTTCGGTTGCACGGTGTACCTAAAAGCTTAGTATCTGACAGAGGTACCCAGTTTGTTTCTAGGTTTTGGCGTTCCTTTTGTAAGCAATTAGGCATTGAACTCTCCTTTTCGTCGGCGTATCACCCTCAAACTAATGGAGCAGCAGAGAGGGCGAATCAGTCTCTAGAAGCCTATTTACGTTGCTTTATAAATGCCAATCAGTCTAACTGGTGTGAGCTCTTACCCATGGCTGAGTTCGCCAGGAACAACGCCACTCATGAATCTTCTAATCATAGTCCATTCTTTGTAAATCAGGGTTATCACCCCGCTGTTTTTCCTTCTGAATTCTCAGACACGGAAATTCCTGCCTTGAACACCCGTTTGGAATCAATTCATGATACATGGGATTCCGTCCATTCAGCTCTGCAGAAAGCTTCATTACGAGCAAAGGCCCAAGCTGACAAAAAACGGGGCGCTAATCCTGTATATCTTCCAGGTGACAGGGTGTGGCTCTCCACAAAACATATCAAGCTTAAGGTCCCGTCCATTAAATTTGCCCCTCGGTACATAGGTCCCTTTCGAGTTACCCAACGTATTAATCCAGTGACCTATTCTTTGGCACTTCCGGCTCATATGAGAATTGCAAATACTTTCCATGTGTCTCTGCTCAAGCCCCTTACTTGCAATCGCTACACCAGGTTATCCACTCCTCCTCCGCCCTTGGTAGTGGGTGATCAAGAAGAATACGAAGTCCGTTCTATCATGGACTCCAAATTATCCAGAGGTGTCTTGTCCTATCTCGTTGACTGGAAGGGTTATGGTCCCGAGGAACGTTGTTGGGTTCCTGCTGACCGGGTCCATGCGCCCCGTCTTATCCGGTCATTTCACAACCGCTTTCCTCTTAAGCCGGGTCCTTCCCGCCCGGTGCGTGGTCTTCGAGTGGGGGGTACTGTTGCGGTCACCGGCCCGCCGAGCCTCACGGCCGTGCCCGACTGGCACGGCCACGCCGACAACACGAGCTTACCTGCTCGTCGGTGAGCCGGGAACCGCTCCTTCCGTTCTTCCGGGCATCACGCCCGAATCAAACATGGCGCCGACCACGTGGTCGCGCCTAAGAGTAGCTCCGCCCCCGAAAATTATACCAACATGTGCGTGACGTCACGACGTCAACGCACACGCACGTTTTGGGGTCAGAGGTCGCCCTCTGACCAATCATAGCCTAGAGAGGGGTATTTAAACCCCTAGCTTTTCCCATTACTTTGCCATGTCGTGGTTTCAGTTTCCTGATTTCCTGAGAGTGCTATTTCCGTGATTCTGATTTCCTGGTATCCTGATCCTTGGCGTTTCCCTGGTTATTCTGATCTCTGGTTTCCCTGACTTGGCTTGTTTTATCGGTATTGAGTATTTTCTGGCTTCCTTGACCTCGGCTTTCCCTTTGACCATTCTCTGTCTCTAGCGTATTAGTCCGGCCATTCTAAGGTCCGGTTTACGCTCTATCCTGTTATTTTACTTTTCTTACCTATGTATATGTTTACATAGTTTCTGCGTGCTGGACCACATTACTAGTCATGACAGGAAGTGAGTTCCACAGGAACGGTGCAGCCCTCAAGAAATCTTGAAGGCGAGCATCAGAGGTGGGAGTACGAACAGAAGATAGACGTAAGTCTTCAGCAGATCGTAAGAGCCTAGACGGGACATACTTGTGTATAAGGGAGGATAGATAGGTGGGAGCAGCATTATGTAGCGATTTGAAAGCAAGAACCAGAATTTTTAATTGAGCTCTATATTTTATAGGAATTTATATGTGACTCCCCATGATGATCTTCACGGCATTGCAGACGTGTATATGAATTTATTGCACCCTTACTATTAGAAGTATGTACTGTACAGTGAGGGAAAAAGTATTTGATCCCCTGCTGATTTTGAATGTTTGCCCACTGACAAAGAAATGATCAGTCTAAAATGTTAATGGTAGATGTATTTTACCAGTGAGAGACAGTATAACAATAAAAACAAACAAAAAAAAATCCAGAAAAACGCATGTCAAAAAAGTTATAAATTGATTTGCATGTCAATGAGTGAAATAAGTATTTGACCCCTTCAACTTAGTACTTGGTGGCAAAACCCTTGTTGACAATCACAGACGTCAAATGTTTCTTGTAGTTGGCCACCGGACTTGCACACATCTCAGGAGGGATTTTGTCCCACTCCTCTTTGCAGATCCTCTCCAAGTCATTAAGGTTTCCAGGCTGACGTTTGTCAACTTGAACCTATAGCTCCTTCAACACATCTTCTATGGGATTAAGGTCTGGAGGCTGGCTAGGCCACTCCAGGACCCTAATGTGCTTCTTCTTGAGCCACTCCTTTGTTGCCTTGGCTGTGTGTTGTGGGTCATTGTCATGCTGGAAAACTCATCCATGACCCATTTCCAATGCCCTGGCTGAGAGAATGAGGTTCTCACCTAAGATTTGATGGTACATGGCCCTGTCCATTGTCCCTTTGATGTGGTGCAGTTGTCCTGTCCCCTTAGTATAAAAACACCCCAAAGCATAATGTTGCCACCTTCATGTTGGGATGGTGTTCTGTTCTTGGGGTCATAGGCAGCATTCCTCCTCCAAACACTGCCAGTTGAGTTGATGCCAAAGAGCTTGATTTTGGTCTCATCTGACCACAACACTTTCACCCAGCTCTCCTCTGAATTATTCAGATGTTTATTGTGAAACTTCTGACGGGCCTGTACATGTGCTTACTTGAGCAGGGGGACCTTGCGGGCGCTTTTTTGGATTTTAGTCTTCACGGTGTAGTGTGTTACCAATTGTTTTCTTAGTGACTATGGTCCCAGCTGCCTTGAGATCATTAACATGATACTCCCGTGTAGTTTTAGGCTGATTCCTCACCGTTCTCATGATCATTGAAACTCCACTAAGTGAGATCTTGCATGGAACACCAGACCGAGGGAGTCTGACAGTTATTTTGTTCTTCTTCCATTTGCGAATAATTGCACCAATTGTTGTCACCTTCTCACCAAGCTGCTTGGCGATGGTCTTGTAGCCCATTCCAGCCTTGTATAGGTCTACAATCCTGTCCCTGACATCCTTTGACAGCTCTTTGGTCTTGGCCATGGTGGAGAGTTTGGAATCTGATTGATTGATTGCTTTTGTGGACAGGTGTCTTTCATACAGGTAATGAGCCGAGATTAGGAGCACTCCCTTTAAGAGAGTGCTCCTGATCTCAGCTCGTTACCTGTATAAAAGACACCTGGGAGCCAGAAATCTTGCTGATTGATAGGAGATCAAATACTTATTTCACTCATTGGCATGCAAATCGAATTGTAACATTTTGACATGTGTTTTTCTGGATTTTTCATTTGTTATTCTGTCTCTCACTGTTAAAATACACCTACCATTAAAATTATAGACTGATCATTTCTTTGTCAGTGGGCAAACATTCAAAATCAACAGGGGATCAAATACTTTTCCCCCTCACTGTATCTGTTATAGCTATTATTCTTGTGCATTCGGTATTGTCTGAATCTTGGGCAATTTGTATTTCTTCTGAATTTCGTAACTCCGAAACACATTATGAACATATCCCAAACAAACAAACAACATGGGCAATGGACAAGCCATTCCATTTTTTTGGGGATTCAGAGTTCTGTCCCTGCCTCCATAAAAAGGGGGCTGGGTAAGGATATTTTTTTTGTCAGTGATCATTAAGAAGTGAAGTGTATGTGATAACTGAATTTCCATTCTCTCTTTGGTAGTATGCTCCTGATTCACCTTTCAAGGTTGAAGGTTTTGATAAGTTGCACTCACATAGAAAATAGTTTCAGAAAGCAATCTCAGAATAGAATTCTAGTTAATGATGATTTTCTTTTTTTTTATCTTAACAGAAAGTCAAAAGACTTTGAGATATCAAAAAGTTGGTGAAGCTAGAATAACTGATGGATGTGCTGTGTCAAGATAGTAACAGGTACTTGCAGATTAAAAGAATCCCGCAGACGAATGCTTGATGGACTGGTTCATACTTCAACTACAGGTGATACTTGAAAAATTAGAATATCGTGCAAAAGTTAATTTATTTCAGTAATGCAACATAAAAGGGGAAACTAATATATGACAGACGCATTACATGCAAAGTAAGATAGTTCAAGTCGTGATTTGTCATAAGTGCGATGATTACGGTTTACAGCTCATGGTAAACCATGGTTTACAGCCCAAATCCACAATCTCAGTAAATTAGAATATTGTGAAAAGGTGCAATATTCTAGGCTCACAGTGTCCCACTCTAATCAGCTAAGTAAGCCATAACACCTGCAAAGGGTTTCTGAGCCTGGTCTCTCAGTCTGGTTAAGTAGGAATCACAATCATGGGGAAGACTGCTGACCCGACAGTTGTGCAGGAAACCATCATTGACACCCTCCATAAGAAGGGAAAGCCTCAAAAAGGTAATTGCGAAGGAAGTTGGATGTTCCCTGTCAGGGTGGCAGTCTGGTGCCCGGGACCCAGACACTATCCAGGCGGCGGTGCAGGACCGGGACCCAGTATGCCTGATGTTCAGAGTAGGAGTCACAGTGTGGAGGTGGATTAGCAGGGTCTGGTGCAGGGTAACCGCACGCCCCCCGGTGTTGAGCACCAGCGTTTGTGCAGCCACATACCAAGACCCTGAATCAGCTTCAGCGGATACCAGGAACTAGGAGCTTGGAAATTAAGCAGACCTCCCAGGAGCTGAATAGGGAGGCTCTGCAGCAAGATTATATCCAGTACTAGAAACAAGGCAAGACTAGAGATAGGCACCAAACATGAAAACAAGACAAAACTAGGAGAACCAGAACCAGAGAAGGCTAGTAAGCTAAACCCAGAACATATACACAAGACATGAGGAAAACATGAACATAACATGGGCATGACTGGACAGGACTGTACATGGACTGGGTATACAAACTAAAACAAGACAAGATAACATAGGCAAAACAAGAGGAGAAATAACTAAGTACTACATATGGAAATCATGGGGATTTAGTCACACTATATGATCATACATTGCATAAGCCTACCAACAACGCCAATGTACCCCATATCTGGCAGGTCCTACACTGCCTAATGTATGCTAAAACATCCAAAGAATACATATATAGCACTTTCCTGCAAGAAAGGGCAGAAGCCTTGAGGAGCTGCCTGCAGGACACTGAAACAAAAAGGAATGATGGAAAACAAACGGGTGTGGCAACATAAAAAAAAAACATTTAAATGAATCCAAGAGACTGGGAAATCCAGGGACGGACTATAGGAATGAACCCAGAAATCCCAGCATAAAGAAAACCAGACATAGAATAGAAAACCAAAAAACCAAGAAAAACTAAACAAGAATTGTAACAAGAGTACTGGATACCAGAAGCCATTGCCAGACATCTCCACAGAACAGAGCAGGACGTGACATTCCCAAAGGAAGGGAAAAGTGTGGAAGGAAAAAGTGTGGAAGAAAAAGGTGCACAAGCAGCAGGGATGACCGCAGCCTGGAGAGGATTGCCAGGAAAAGGCCATTCAAATGTGTTGGGGACTTTCACAAGGAGTGGACTGAGGCTGGAGTCAGTGCATGAAGAGCCACCACACACAGACAGATCCTGGACATGGGCTTCAGATGTCGTATTCCTCTTGTCAAGCCGCTCCTGAACAACAAACAGCGTCAGAAGCGTCTTCCCTGGGCTAAAGAAAAACAGACCTGGTATGTTGCTCAGTGGTCCAAAGTCCTCTTTTCTGATCAGAGCAACTTTTGCATCTCATTTGGAAACCAAGAACCCAGAGTCTGGAGGAAGAATGGAGAGGCACACACAGCAAGATGCTTGAAGTCCAGTGTGAAGTTTCCACAGTCTGTGTTGATTTGGGGAGCCATGTCATCTGCTGGTGTTGGTCCACTGTGCTCCATTAAGTCCAGGGTCAACGCAGCCGCCTACCAGGAGATTTTGGAGCACTTCATGCCTCCTTCCGTAGACTAGATTTATGGGGATGCTGACTTCATTTTCCAGCAGGACTGATAGCTTCCATACCATACCGCATTGAGGCAGTAATTGCTGGAAAAGGGGCCCAAACCAAGTACTGAGTCCCTATGCATGCTTATACTTTTCAGAGGTCCGATATTGTTCTATGTACACTGAGATTTACTGAGATTGTGGATTTGGGGTTTTTATGAGCTATAAGGCATAATCATCGCACTTATGAAAAATCACGACTTGAACTATCTTGCTTTGCATGTAAAGCGGCTATTTCATGTATTAGTTTCCCCTTTTACATTGCATTACTGAAATAAATATATCACCTGTATTGAATCACTTTACTTTTTTAAATTAGATAATAGGTACATTCGCATGCCTTTCACAGTTAATCCAAATAATTTTTACCAAAACAACATCATGGATGTAATCAGTCTAACCAAGCCAAAATTTGAATCAATGCAGAGGAACAAAATGTTTATATCATGCATAAGTCTAATATAAGTTAAAGTCATTAGAATCTGTGCATACAGATTCAAGAAATATATTGTCTATGTTATATCTTCTTTAAAAAAAAAAAAAAAAAAACAGGAGTTACAATTATTAATTAATCATTAAGATTATATAGATTTTAGCTCATTTTATCACCTTGATTCACTTTAACAAGCATTTTTAAAATTTTAACTACATTGGTGAAGTTCATTTTGTACATTGGTTGTCACTAAAATTGGGCGCTGCCGAAATGTTAGTTTTGTCTGAATACATTATGTAAAAAAATAAATAAAAATGCGTTGTAATGGCCAAACCAAGTTTGGTCCGTTTGCGCATTCGCGTCAGCCATTATTGTCATTTTGGAATTTCACACTGACAAATTAAATTCTGATCCTTGACTGTGCCTGCATCTTACAGTTGTTTAGCAAATTACTCCCTAAATTGTACCTTTGTGGGATTGCCATATTTCAGGGTACAAAATTAAGAAGCTTTTTTAACAGAGTGAAAGCCTAGTATAGAGGTAAAGTAGCAAGGCAGTGAAGGGGTTAACCCTAAACGCAAATGTTTGATTCAACGGAAAGAGAAGAGGAACACTGCCTAGAGAATATAGAAAATATAAAATATAACTTTTAATAGTGAACAGGATACAAGGTGATCATTTCACACATTTGATCTTAGTACTTTCAGATATATGTATACCAAGACATAGAGAGATAAAGTGAAAAAATGTAAGATTTAAAAAAATTAACAGACAGTGTCTATATGTCTACGGTGTAACAATGTCTCGATAGACTAGGATACCTAGTGCTGAAATCGACGCTGTCTGTTATTGTGGTTATCTACTGTTGCAACTTATCAGGAGTATAATGTTACAGTTAATTTAGTTAATTTAGTACTGCAAAGTAGAAATCATTTAGATGCTACAATTTGTAAATGGTACTTTGTTGAAGGTAAATCATAAACCAAAATAACACTTACAATGGTCTAGGACAGAGGTAGGCAACCTACGGCACTAGTGCCGTGCACGGCACTCGAGGTGTCTTTGCACGGCACTCAAGGCTGCTAGAGCCAAACAGGCTCTGGCCTATCAGGAGTCCCAGTAAAACTTCAAATATCTGCTAATACGAAAAGATGGTGAAGGACAATCCTCAATTTAAACATTGCAGCACATAGAGGAAATGATCTCAGATCACTTCCTCCAAGCACTTGTGAATGGGAATCCATAACGTAGTATAGCAGCCTGCAGCTGCTGTTGCAGCTCCTGTTGCAGCTCCTGTCTTTGACCTGTACCAGGCCAGCCTGGTCCCCACTGGAACCCAGGGAAGCCAACCATACTGCTAGATATACACAGATATTGTGGATCAAACCAAGTGTTTATCTGCGTATCTGCTCCTTTTCAAATTGTTAAAATAAATGCGTGCACGTTTTGAAGTAAATTACACTGAGACACAGGTATCAGGTTAATGAAAAACTTCGTAATGTTTACTCAGGGGGCGGCAAGCCCCGTATAAAGGCAAAAATACATCATATGCAAAAATGTAGATAATAGAGAGAATACATCTCTAATTGGTTAGGTGTTAAGTGTCTTATCTAATGCACATCCTACGAGGCGTGATGTCACCATCATCCCGGGATTTTACTCCGGATGTAGGCGCCATCTTGTTATACGAGGTAGTTAGTCCGTGGGAGCGGGTGCTCTAGCAGCCATTTTGAGTAGATAATGAATACAGGAATACACAGTAAATAGACATTTTTACGATCACTAATTTACATTCATAACACAGAAATGAAGAATAACCCTCCCCTTATACAAATAATACGAACAGCCCACACACACTACCTGCACAATCGTAACCCACTAACAATCCACATACATGCACACAAACCCCACATGCAGCCTTTCACATGCAATACCCCAAACAGCCCACACACACTACCAAACACACAATGTGACATATCCATCCACACACAATTCCACAAGCAGACCTCATACACAGCCCTCATTCATATGTATCATACACGATACCATAAACTACTAATGAACATATACAATATAATAGCTCATATACGCACAAATACAATGATGCAAAGCAACTGCAGTAAAAATAACACGCAGAATACGGCAGCATACACACCTAAATTTAAAAAAATAGGACCGGCACGCTACGGGACCTCACAATCCTATATCGGCACAGTGCTGCTAAAAGGTTGCCTACCCCTGGTCTAGGAACATAAGAATGCCGTCTAGTTGAACTGCTAAATATCAGCTGCGGTTAGACATATGCACAGAACATATATATAAATATGTCAACACCTTCTGGGACAAATCCGTGGTGTAAACCCCAAATATAGAAGTGGTCAGAAGGTAAAGGTATATCTGTGCCTTCAAGGGCACCTGTCAGATAAGAAAGCTAACTGCAGGTAGTAAAGAGAGGAAGAGGAAAAATAAATGTTACCCTCAATCTGTAACTGTGCCTTCAAGGGCACCTCTCTAATAAAATGTACCAATAAATAAGCTGACTAGCTGGCATCTAAATGTCTGACCTGTAAGGTACGGTCTCGTGTCACAACGCTAAATATATCATAGCTTTGAGTAATACGAGCGGCGAAATGCTTCGTTTTCCTCCCAACCCGTCCAAAGTCTAAGTAACTCTTGATATTTGATAGAATAATCACTGCAAGTGCTGAAGGTGTTGAGGAGGAATTGAAGAAAAACCCCGACGCGCGTTTCGCCGGTAAGGCGGCTTTTCACGGGGAATTTGGAAATAGCCGTTTAGGTTTTTAAATACGGCGCCCAAACATTTGATTGGAGTCCCGAAAGTGCTCACGTCATCAATTGTGACTGACGTGAGACGGTGGTCATAGAGGACCATTTTTACTTATTTTAAGTCAAATCCTCAGCTCATATAAATGTGAAAGACAGATATTGTATAAAAACAGTGTAGATATTAAACAGCCTACATATTGCGTTAGTGTATCGCAATTGCGGTATAATGTAACTTGATGTGATAAACTTATGCAGCCTCAAAAATTTACTGTTATTCCTAAGGTTAATGTAACCTGATGTGATAGAATTATGCATACATATTTTGTGGAACAAGTGCCACACAGGGGGCTGATCCATCTGCCCCTAAATGGATAGGGCAGCGGTACAATTGAATGGACCCAATCGAACGAGATACATTCTCCTATTTGTTTCTGCTAACGGAACAAAGAAACATCCTAATACGTATGGCGTGGGAATGTATCACCATTCCTATGCTGTGTTAATGTCATTTAAAAGGAAACAATCGAAAAAGACACATTCTCCTATTTGATTCTGCTAGCGGAACAAAGGAAGTTCCCAATACGTATATAGGAGGCATGCATTGCCATTCCTAAGCTAATGTCAATTGTTGTTTCGTAGGTACATTGTTATTCCGATTGGAGAAGATTAGTAATGTATGAGTAATATGCTTAAGTTAGGCAAGTACCGTATAGGGAACTAATCGTTCCGCCCTTATATGGGCAATGGACAGTGAAATACAGTCAGAATGTGTCTCCTATATAAACTTTGAAAGAAGATATGTAACTTTACGGTGCCTGATTGCACATTAATAAATACAAAGATTTCTTTAGTGCTAATGTAAGCTATATTATAGGTGTAGTATAGCGATTTCTTTATTATTTGTAGCTGATCAATGTCTTATTTCTCATTTCCCAGAACAGGGGAAAATCTTGATAGGTGTAAGATATGGGACAGATCCTGCTTAAAAGTATAAGCAGGGGGCGCTGTAAATAATTATTATCTCTGTAGTTCAAGGTAGTAACTTATTAATAAATAAGAAAGGAGTAAAGAAAAAGGATCAAAAATCAGTATAAATTGATTGGTCTAAAATATGAATATTAGCATAAAGGTCATTAGATATAATTAGATAAGTGCCAAAAAATGACAGAATGGAGAGAAGAAAAAGTTATTGACATATTTTACACACTATATACGGAAAGTGTGTAATTGCGTCAAAAATAGAAAGAAGGAAAGATTCTAATCATGTCTACACAATGAATCCAAAGGGAGTATGGTTTAGTGTATAAATGGTGTGTAGTTAAATTCCTCGTTCAGTCCCTGTGGCGTGAGGGTCCTGAACGTGTATATCCATTTGGATTCTTTTTGAAGTAGCTGTTGGTTGAAGTTCCCTTTTCTAGGGTTAGATGTCAGTTTCTCGATAGCCTGAAACCTTAAGTTGTCAACACAGCCCTGATGAAAATTCATAACATGTCTCGCCACAGGTGTAGGAGTTGTGGTATTTTTTATTGAATTAATGTGTTAAGAAGCTGTTTGGTAGATAGCTCCTTTTTGGTATCCTTATGACAATCCATAAGGATTAGGGTGCTCTCTAATAAGAAGCTGGAAAAATAAAATTACGAAAAGCCCTTTCTTCTTGTTATTTTGTTCTTTTAGCCAAGTTTACTTATACAAAATTAAAAAAATACTTAGTATTAGTAAATAAGGTTAAATCCTCCCTCACGCCTCCACCTGCCGTGCCACGAGTAAGGGTATGTCTACTAAACAGTGAGCAACCTGCTGCCCAGTCACTAGTCCAATAAGGTGGGACCTGGAACAGGTTCCCTATGCCCCCTATCTTCCCCCCAGTCCCACCACCAATAGTTTTCAAATATTTATTTGCAATGATATACTGTTCAAACTCTCTCCCAAACGTGTGGGCTAAGGGCGGATAATAGTTCCAATCCCACTTTATTATCTAGGGCCCCCCACTTGCCGCCAATGCGTGGGGGCTGAGGGGAGGACAATAGGTCCACCCCCTTATCAATTATGGCCCTCACCTACTGCTAATGAGTGGGGGCTAGGACACTATGTCCCCCCTTTTATTTTATTTAATTGCCCACATCTGTTGCTTTGGGTGGAAGCTGGATGAGAACACTAGGCTTTCCATTTAGATAAAGGGTCACCAGAACCTCTACACCTTAATGTGATGTTTCCCTGTCTCCTCCTGCACTGCAGCCATGCATGAACATTTTAAAGCAGGCACTGTTGCTGTGGTGTTAGGAGGATGCGCTGCGTACACCTACTGTCTGTTGCCTTTTCTACCATCCAAGTATCGTAAGTTTGTAGCAAGACATTTTTCTATGATTTTTTCAAAACCACATGCAATTTTACTCCATCCACAAATCAGTCATTTCTAATATCATTCAAGTTACTTTGAAGTTAAATCTCATGAAAATTAAGCACATATTTTATGTATATGACTCATGTAGTCTTAATATATTCTGGCTCTTTATATGACAAAAAAATACAAGATTAATCATCTTTATTAAAAATGTTTCTCCCTTGTATTACTTGCTATATCATTCCTAGTACAGAGGCCTTTTATTGAACTTTTCCATATATACTACTACCTTTGTGTTAACTAATATCTATCAATCTGTGTTTTAATCACTTCTATGTTGAACTGTTTCATTTAATTTAATGATTTAGTTAAATTTAGTTCCATAATGTTTCATATGCCAATTTAATTTTAGACGATGTTCAGCTGGATAGAATTGACTTCCTACCTGAACTAATCCCTGTTTACTGTTATCTGTGCAATAACCTAAGTCATTAAGTAATGAAAAACTATTGAACTCATTGAAAATTCGGTTATTTTTATATTGGGTAATCCCAATTTTTTTAGACTCATTATTTTAGGAAAGGAGAAAATAGAATTGATCACAACTAGTAGAGTGTTTGAACAGAATATTATTTAAGATAAATATTGTCCAATATCTGTAAATGAAAGTTTACTTAAGTAGCAGAGCTATGTGTTGTCCATTATCCTTTAGGTGGTTCACACAACCTATTATACCTATTATGTTCTTCTTATTGATATTATCTATATTGCATTAGCCTGTGTTTTTTTAGTATCTTAACACCCGGCATTTGATAAATAAAAGAAGAAAAGTATTTTCTAAAATAAATGAATTATATTTTTTAGGTTTTCGTCCCTAATCATGGTGCTCACCAAATCAGTCAATAAAGAAATATCCTGCATGCCAATAATTAAATAAAAATGGTGCAAATGTATTTAAGAATGTCTGATGGTGATTTTAAGTAGAATATTATTATTCAACCAAGAAAAATGTATTATGTTTTTAAAAAAACATTTTATAGAATGATGATAAATTTTAATGTATTATGTTTTTAGAAAAACATTTTATAGAATGATGATAACTTTTAACTCAGGATCATAACTGAACTTGGTGGAATAATTAGTATGTATGAGAATATTTATTTTTTCCATAAATCAATAATATTTGGAAGTGTATATGTATATGCAATTGCTTTGGGGCTCATTAACATGACAGTTTCAACTATTAAACCAACTGGAAATGTTCAGGCCAAAATATGGTCTTGATTTAATATTTTTTTGTTAAGCATTTCAAATAATTTAATATTTTTTGGAGAAACATTTAAATGATTTAATATATTGTAGAATATTTTAATATATTTTTGAATATATCATCTATTTTGATTGTTTTAAAATAATTTAATATGTTGAAAAAATAATTTCAAAATTGTATTCAAAAATATTAAATAATTTGAAAACCTTATTCAAAAATAATAAATCTAGGCCTATATCAGTTAACATAAGTCTAATGTTTCTGAATTAATTCAAGTTTACTATTGTAATCTAGATTTCTCAAGGAAAAACTTGCTTTTTTACTGGATAACCCTAGTTTTGTCATCTATGCATTGTTTGGTGCTAAAAACACATATGTCCAGGTCCCAGATTCCCTGTGTTAAGAATAGGAAAGGGCATGGGATTTTTCGCTGTGTGACATTTTACAATCTTTGAAACTGAACAGCAACACAAGTAACAAAACGGTCCTCATTTCATAACAATAGAATCACAAATAGTAGAGACAATAAAAACTTTAATAGCACTGACACTTGAAGAATGGGGGTCTGCTTATGGTGTCATGACACCAAACTAAAACATTGTTATGGGGGACTTTAAACTTTACTCTAGAATGACAACACATTACAGGGGCTCTATGCAAGTGCCAACACAATTATACTTGAAGATTTTGCTACAATATATTCCCATGTAGTTGTGTTTATCGCCTTCAGAGTGCAATTATTTTAACCTACGCTTTTGCCTTTGTTATTATAGCAGTATACAATTACCTTTCTCCATTAGAAAAAGTGTAACTAACTAAAGTCATTTTGTATTAAAAAGAACATACGTATGCATGAAATTAAAGGATCACTATAGTGTCAGGAAAACAAACCCATTTTACTGACACTATGTCATCCTTGGGGGACCCTCACCCACAGGGTCCCCCTCCGGTGGCACTGAAGAGGTTAAAACCCCTTCAGCAGCTTACCTTAATTCAGCGCCGGGCTCCCTCAGCGCTGGTGATCTCTCTTACCCCGCCGACGTCAGCTCCCGAGTGGAGCGCAATGCGTATGCGCGGCAAGTGCCGCGCGCGCATTCAAACAGTTCATAGGAAAGCATTTCTCAATGCTTTTCTATGGACATTCTGCATGCTGGATGCGAATTTCGCATCCAGCGTTGCAGAAGCGCCTCTAGCGGCTGTCAGGAAGACAGCCACTAGAGGTTGGATTAACCCTGCTATTTAAACATAGCAGTTTCTCTGAAACTGCTATGCTAACATGTGAAGGGTTAAAACCTGAGGGACCTGGCACCCAGACCACTTCATTGAGCTGAAGTGGTCTGGGTGACTATACTGTCTCTTTAAGTTGTTATTATTATTTATTATTTTGTTTTATTATAATAACTAATTGTTCTTCATTTCATATTGATGAATATTTGAACTGGTCATCCTTAGATACTACATTAGGAGAGTGAAGCCAGAGGAATAGAGTCAGGGGCTTGCCACTCTCTGGTAGTTAAAAAAGAAGAGACTGGACATCACTTCATGCCATCATATAAGGTGAGGTATGGAGCTCCCAAGTATAGACATATATGTACTATCACCCCAGTCCACATGGAGTGGAGAAAGTGGGGGGGGTCACTGGCTGAACACCATGGTTAAACTAGGGACTAGGGATCATTTATTTTTGGAGAGAAGCTGATCATGTAAAGTATGAAGGGGCATTAAGTACCCCAACTGTTACTTTAGGTTTCCATTCTTGCAATTTTTTTTGCAATTACCATGATGAATCATCTACATATGCCTTCCCTACTTCCCTATCACTGGTTGTTAAGTAACCTATGCAAATGAGTGGGAGTGGAAAGAAATAGTTTTTTTTGCAAAAGTAGGAGGGGAATAATCAGTTTCCGACACAAAACACGTGTCCTGATCCAGGTATCATCTCTGCTTGTTCCAGCCGTATTGTACATTCTATTAATGTCTATTAATCAATAAAGATATTCAATGTTTTTTTTTTTTACCATACAAGAGGTGTACTTCTTCATTGTTTTTATAAATAATCAGTGTCGAGGGAGTGAATGTAACATCCCCTTAAAGCCAAACAGAGTAAATCACCTTTTATATTGTAAAAAAGACAATTCACCCAATTCTCCACCTCCTTTGGTCATTGCTGTTGCTTCTCTACCTGTCTCTTCCATTTGTCACAGAGCCTCATATACTTCCTATTCCATAAAATATTACTATTGTAGGGATATTGAGTTGGAGGTTTCAAGGGCATTCTTCCAGCAATATACCCATATATTTATGTTCAAAAATGTAAAGTGGTAATTCAATTAAAAGATGGTGAGACTGTGTCTTGCATTGGTGCTGATAACAGTTGTTGAGATAGCGAGCATGCTCCATCTCTATAGCTGCATAATTAACTTCAAGAAATTGTAATTAAAAAAGCTGCAGTGAACGATAATGCCCAACTTTATGGCTACATCTGTTAACTGTGTACAGTACCAAATTCGAGACAATGGTCAAGTACGCAAGAACCCTCCACACATTTCATCTTAAACAAAACATAGACAAACAAGAGGGAAGACTTTCATCTAATGACAGTAGGGTGAATGATAAGAGTAATGATGTTGACACTTGAACTGATGATCAAAGTAGTGTTGATCCTTACACAGAAAAACAATTCTGTGCCCCAAAACAGGAAAACTTTTGCCTTCTGCTAATGAGCTGTTTCTTTACTGTCACTTTGCAGCCTCTTCCTTCCTGTCCTGTGATAGTGTGGCACCCATAGTAGCGAGTGCACATATTTGTGCAGTCATTTAGTAATTTACAATAATAATAATAATAATAATATCAGAATATTAGTAATTTTTTTGGCTCCCCTTTCCTTATGCTCAATGTATTTTAATGATTATACTCTCTATGTTGCCACTTGCTTTTCTTTTGTTTATTACTTTTTCTTCCTTGTGCTGGATCTCAACACTTGGGCACAGCCATGTTGTTCTGTGGTGTTCATGATGTCTGCTGTTTGTTTTAAATATTTTTATTGTTATCACAACATAAAAGCAGGTTTCAAGTGTAAAACTGTTTAAGCAGGTAGTTGCCTTCGCAGAGGCGTGCGTATTTAAGTTTCAGTTAGCATGGGGCAAATTCGTCTGAGTATCATGTATTTGCCTACGCAGAGGCAATTGAGTCATTGTAGGCATGTATTCACAAATATTACGTTTATATAAGCTTTGCAGGGTTGGACATCGATAAACAAGAATATTCTGTACTGAACTAGTATAACAAAGGTAGCGAGTTAAGAAGAAGAAAAATGAACAAAGAACTATTAACTGAAGAGTATGTCTTAGTTATGCGTTTTAGACCATTGCACATTTGTGTGCTCCAGCATATTTCCAGTTGCCTGTAAACAGTTGGTCGTGCTGTCTGGTATTTAACGTAGTTGGCCTGCTGACTTGGCTAGCGTCTTAGTGTGCGTTCTATGTAGGCCTGTGTGTGTGCCCCAATCCTGTGGGTCGTATTTGTCTGAGAGTTCGGTTTGGGGTCTGGGGTCTGTACGTGTGTGTGTGTTTGTTTAGAGTATTGTCGTAACGTATTTGTGTGTAGCCCTTTTGTATATTTCTCTCTGCGTCTCGGTTGTTTGTTTGTCAAGGCCGGGACGTGGTCTTTGTGTCCTCATGTTGGGTTGTATCGTGTGTGTAGTGTCTCTAGTCCGACATGTTCAGTGGGGGGTATCTCTCCCCTGTCTGTCGCGTGTCGCTGCCGTGTCCGTCTTGTGTGACATGGTAGTAGGTCTGGTCCAAGTTTGGTGGGGGATGGTGGGTTGGTGTAAGGGTATGGGGTCATTTGTGGCTCCTTCCCCTGCTGCTGCTCCACTCCGCCGCACCCCTCCGCCCCCCCTCTGGTTTCCCCTGCTGCTCTCTCCTTCCTCTCGTCTCCCCCGGTTACTGCTGGACTAGGCGTAGTTGAAAGTCGTTCGATGTGGTTATCCTCATCCAGTGAAACCAGCGTGAGATGTAACGGTCTCTGAGCTTCGGGGTGTTTGCCTTTATATCTTCGTACTTCCTGGTGGTTTCCACCTCTTCCACCCACCGCGATATCGGGGGTACGTTTCCCTGCTTCCAATAGATGGGGATTATAGCTTTGGCTGCGTTTAGCAGTCGCGGTATAACGGACCTGCTGTATGTTTGCACTGCTATGGTGGTATGATGGAGGAGGAAGGCTGCCGGGGTTCTTGGGAGCATCTCGTCTGACACCTCTCGTATGACGTCCCTGACCGTGTCCCAAAATGGCGTTAGCCGTGTGCATGACCACCAGATATGTAAAAATGTGCCTGTTTCCTCCCCGCATCTCCAGCAGGTATCTGGCATGTCTGGGTTCCTAGCGTGTAGTGTTGTTGGTGTCAAGTACCATCTGGTGAGTATCTTGTAGGAGTTTTCTTGTAGGCGTGCGGAGCTAGGCGTTTTTTGTACTAGGGTGAGGCATTTGTCCCAGTCTGCCTCTGACATGGGCTCGTCAAGGTCTTCCTCCCAATTCCTTATACAAGGCGGCGCCAATATGTATCTGCTGGTGATCAGTATGGTATATATCTGTGAGATGGCTCGGGGTGTTTCCTTGTCTTGCATGCAGATTCGTTCGAATTGTGTCGTCTCCCTCGTCAGGGACGGTTTTTGTGGAATCGATCTGGCGTATTGGGAGAGCTGTGCTCTGGCCAGCGTATGGGAGAATGTGTGTAGTCTGTCTGGGAAGAGTTCTGGTAATGGCCGAATGTTGAACGGGTGCACAAGGACGTCCTTCATGCGGGGGATAGCTGTGTGGCCCGTTGGGCCCGGTCTGGGACCAATGTCTCCCGCTGGGAAGTCCGGGTTGCCCCTCAGTGGCAGCAGCGGACCTGGGTCTGTCGTTAGGTATTGTTTCAGCCCCTGCCTGTGCCAGATTTTCATGGTTGCCGCCACGAAGGGGTTGGTGATGTGTTTACTTCTGTATGCCGCCGCGGGTATCCAGGGTAGCGTCCGAAGGTCGCAGTTGATGGTGTCGGATTCCAGTTGGGTCCATGGTTTTGTGCCGCTGGCTATCGTCCAACTGGCCACTCGTGTTAGGTGTGTGGCGTGGTAGTATTTTTCAAAGTCAGGGAGTGCCAGGCCTCCTCGAAGTTTAGGTAGGATTAACTGGTTGTGTGCTATGCGTGGGGACCTGCCTTTCCATATAAACTTGCGGACCTCGGCCTTCAGTGCCTTAAAGAATGTTTGGGGGGCTTGGATCGGTACTGCCTGGAACACGAACAGCAGCTTGGGCAGTAGTGTCATCTTAACCGCATTTATCCTCCCTAGCCAGGAAATGTAGAGGGCATTCCATCCGTGAAGTTCCTCCATCGCTTTTTTTAATATGGGGAGATAATTTTGTGCGTACAAGTCTGCCGGGTTGGTGGTGAGCCAAACCCCTAGATATCGCATGCGGTGGTCGCACCAGCGGTATGGGTGTTGTCTCTGAAGGGTCTGTCTATCCGCGTGTTTGATGGTCAAGTTCAGTATCT
The DNA here is from genome assembly GCF_036172605.1 of Pelobates fuscus. Lineage (NCBI taxonomy): Eukaryota > Metazoa > Chordata > Amphibia > Anura > Pelobatidae > Pelobates > Pelobates fuscus. The sequence continues at coordinate 331,895,725 of NC_086320.1, read as the reverse complement.
CAGATTTTGTGTAATTGATTTTAAGGTTGGAGACCCGCCCGTATTCCTCGAATTCTTTCTGTATCGCTGGTAGGGAGGTTTGCGGGTTCGTGACCACGAATAGCATATCATCTGCATACGCTAGTGTTGTGTGATGTGTGTCCCCTATCTTGATCCCCTGGATGTCCGCATTGTGCCTGATCCTGTTCAGGAATGGCTCCAGCGTCAGCGCGAATAGTAACGGCGAAAGCGGGCAGCCTTGTCTGGTCCCATTGTGGATCTGGAACGGGTCTGTCAGTGCGCCGTTGATCCTGATTCGTGCCGTCGGGCAGGTGTATAGTGCCCTCGTCCAGGTGCTGTATTTTGGTCCTATTCCTATGGCGTGGAGGGTTTCCATCAGCAGGTCCCAGTCCACCCGGTCGAACGCCTTCTCCGCGTCCGTGGACAGAAGGAGGGTTCCGTGCTGCTGGGTCCTGACGTGTGCTATGATATTCAGGGCCCGGATCGTGTTGTCCCTCACCTCCCTGCCTGGGATGAATCCAGTTTGGTCCGGGTGGATCGTGGCCGGCAGTAGTGGCGCCAGCCGCGACGCCATGACGCTGGCAAGGAGTTTAATATCGGTGTTTAGTACCGATATCGGGCGATAGCTTGGGCACACTGTCGGGTCTTTTCCTTCCTTCGGCAGCAGGGTGATATTCGCCGAGGTGAACTGCGCCGTTGGCGTGGCCCCCTCTTGAATGGAGTTCAGGGCTCGCAGCAGTTTCGGAACGACCTCCTGTGCGAAGACTTTGTAGTATTGAAGGGGGAGTCCGTCCGGCCCCGGCGCTCTGCCCGTCTTCGCCTTCTTCATCGCGTACGCCAGTTCTTCCGTTGTGATGGGGGCTTCCAATGCTTCTCGGTCGGCCTCTTGTAGTTCCCGCATGTGTGCCGAATTCAGGTATCTGTGTATGGCATCGGTTTTGTCCGGTTGTGGGTTTCCCTGTTCGTCTCGCCTGAGGTGATATAGGCCCTGGTAGTAGGTGTGGAATTCTGTCGCTATCTGGTCTGGGAGGTGCTTGAGTCGTTGCTGCGTATCTTTTATCTTGGGGATGTATAGTTGAGTTTTTCTTTGTTTCAGAAGGTTTGCCAGCAGTCTCCCGCATTTATCGCCATGTTCATGTATCATGTGTCTGTAGTGTTGGTATGAGCGTTGGATGGCTCGGTTGAGGTGTGTTGTAAGTTGGGTTCGTTTGGCTGTTAGGTCTCTGTACGTCTGTGCGTCAAGGGTTCGTTTGTGTCTGGCCTCCAGGGCTGCTATATCTTTGCTGAGTTCGAGCGTCTCCCGCATCGCCGCCCTCTTGCGGGCTGCGCATATGGCGATGATCCGGCCTCTGACGACCGTTTTATGCGCTTCCCAGCACGTCAGCGGTGTCACTTCCTCCGTTTCATTGGTTTGAAAGTATTCTCTTATGGTGTTACTGATCTTGTCTGCTTCCACCCCATCCGAAAGGATCGATTCATTTAGTCTCCATGACATTTGCCGGGGTCTGTATAATGGCGATTTGAGCCGCATTCGTATTGGGCTGTGATCTGACCAGGTCATTGGTAGGATCTCTGCGTCTCGGAGCAGGTTCAGGTTGTGATGTGTCGTCAGGAAGTAGTCCAATCTCGTGTATGTCGAGTGTGTCTGTGAATAGAAGGTGTAGTCCTTGGTTGTTGGGTGCAGTGCTCGCCAGCAGTCTGCTAATTGGTGGGCATGTAGAAGGCGGAGTGTGTTGGCGTGTTTGTCGCGTGGTGTTGTTCCGCGTGGTGACGTGGAGTCCTGATCTGGGTGCAGTGCCAAGTTCAAGTCTCCCCCGATGATCAAGGTGCCCTCCGTGAATTTCATCAAGGTGCTTAGGGCATTCCGGAGGAAGTAGTGCTGTTTCGTGTTTGGAGCATACAGGTTGGCGAATGTGTAGGTCTGATCTACTATTGTGCCTTTTGTGAAAAGGTATCTGCCTTGTTTGCACCTGAGGGTGGCTATCTCCTTGTATGGGGTCCCGTTTGAAAAGAGAATGCAGACTCCTAGTGTTCTTTTATCCGGGTTGTTACTAAAGTACCCTGTTCGGAAGTTGCGGTCTTTCAAGGCTGGCGCCCTGCCTTCTTGGAAGTGCGTTTCTTGGATAAATGCCACCGACGCCCTGTAGTGTTTCAGGTCTCTCAGGAGCCTTGTGCGCTTCTCTCTGACGTTGAGGCCGTTTACATTGTAGGAGAGTATGCTCAGGTCTTCCCGGGTGTACCCGTCGGGGCTCGGGGTCGGCATCGTCAGGGCAGCCGCAGGGGGTGGATAGGAGGGTAAGGGCAGGAAGGGGCGGAGGATGAGGTTGTGGTTAGTGTGTTTGTATAATGTGGTGCGGTTCTGTGTTTAGTCTCTCCTTGTGCTAGTGCTGTGTGGGTCTACGTAATCCGTAGAAGTACTGTGAACTTTAGGTTAATGGACAATCGTCCCGGTGGATTGACCGTGTAGCTCCACCAGTTGGTGGGCTTGGGTCGTTTCCGGGAGTTGTATGGCCCCCTAATATCGGGGGTTTCTGTGTCCTACACCTGTGGGGGTGTCGGGTAGTTCGTCCGTGGTGGGTTATCCCTCCGCTTGTCGTAAATAGTAGTTAGTTCTAGTAGTAGTCTGTGGTCCTTCGTCTCCTAAGTGGCTGTGTGTCGGTAGCGTCTGCTCGGTTTCTCTGTGTGTGTTGGGTTTTATACTGTGTGTGCGCGGTGCGCTGTGCCGTGTGCGTGTTGTTACTGCCGCGCTCTTACAGCTTTTCTGATTCTGAATTGTATTGCCTTGGGTACGGTGTGCCGTGTGGGGTTGGGTCTTGCGTGCTGTTGAGTTTAGGATCAGTCTGGGCTGGGCTGATCATTGTTGTGGGGTGGGGGTGAGTCGCTATTCTGTAGTCTGCTGGTGGTGCATGTCTATTCGGAGTTAGGGGTTTGGACACCATGTGACATGGGGGGGTTATATTGTTTCCTGGCCTGCGTCTTAACGTCAATTTCTGCTCAGCGTGTGGGTGGTCTGGCATCTATGTGTTGCTTCTCACGGTATGGGCTATCCCTCTGTTGTGGCTATGGTTCGTCTGGGTCTCTGAGTGATGTCTGCTGTTTGCCCGTCTGTGGGACTCTACTGAAGGATTGTAAGTAAATTGTATTGGTTACAGAACAGAACCCTGCTTTAATCTCCAGGCATTGTCACAGTCGCCGACGGTACTCACCTGTCCCAGGATGTCCACAATGCCCTGGAGGTCACTCTGCAGCGGTTATAGAGCCTGTGGCTGCTGCACCCCAATCTGCATACTCTGAACCTCGATTCACAGCCAGGAAACTCTGAGTGATTGTTCCAGAATTCCAAAATGGCAGCCGCTGCATGAGGAGACTGGTCTGCAGGTTAGAGGATGGAGGAGGTGTGGCTGAGGAGCGAAGCCAGGACAATGATGCATCCAAAACGGTGCTGAGTCCCACAGTCAGTCCCGTTGACCTCAGGTAACCACTCCTACAGGTGAGACCAGGTTATGTGATTGAGCCACTGCTTTATAAGCAGAGCACACCTTTCCGTCAGTGCTTGGTTGTTTTGTTGCCTGCCTCAGAACTCCTAGCGTTTGCTTTTCTGTGTTTCCTGTCCTTGCTGGTTTCCTGACTTTGCCTGCTCTCTGGATTTTGCTGATTGGCACCCGCCCGGATCTCTGGCCCATCTGACTCTGATTTCTGCCTGACCCTTCTTCTGATACCTTTGCCTTGGATTTTTACTGTTATTTTTATTAAAGCCCCCATGACATCCTCAGGATCTCTGTGGATCGTGCTTGTAAGGGATAGCTGTTACAGCACCTTAGTTCCAGGACCGAACACAACCCCAGTGGTTTGTTACACGCATTCACAAGTTTTGTCATCTTTAATGGTATACAAATTATATATTTTTTTTTAAATGGTCCCTTTTTCTCTTTATGTATTTTATGAAAAGCCCCCAGGTTAAAAAAAATAAATAAATAAAGAGATTCTGACACAAGGAACTATATAAAATTAGATTAGATTAAGTTTATTTTTGGTGACAGATCCACTTTAACCAGAAAAAGTACATTTAGCTTGGATATGGACATAATATTATCCAACTTAATGGTACTCATGTTCTTGACCTCAGCAGGTTTAAAGGCTGAACTGGCTTTTCCATGAATCAATTATGTTACGGAGATACTAGAGCTGGAGTCAGTATGCTTTGTCTTTGATTGTATGTCTGTCTGTTCTTTACCTTTCCAGCTGTTGTTGAATGCAACATACAAAACCTCAGCAAAAAACAAAACCTCAGGCAATATTACAGTAAGTAATAGAAGAGAAGTAATATAAAAGTTGAAATAAATAAATAAATGGAGAACCCTGTGTTAGGGAAAAAAACATATTCTTTGTGGGCCAAGGTGTATCCGTGCATGTATGTGCCAGTGGGTGTGTTTATCTGTGTGTCAGTGTGTGTTTATGTGTGTGTATATATCTGTGTGTCAGTGTTTGTATGTGCCAGTGAGTGTATCTGTGTGCCTGTGTGTGTATATTTGTGGCAGGGTGTGTATCTTTGTGCCTATGTGCCAGTATATGCCAGTGTGTATCTGTATCTGTTAGTGTGATTATCTGAGTGTGTGTATCTGCCAGTGTGTGCATCTGTGTAAGTGTATGGGCCAATGTATCTGTGTGTCAGTGTGCATATATCTTTGTGCCAGAGTGTGTGTATCTTTGTGAGCATGTGCCAGTGTGTATCTGTGTGTCAGTGTATCTGTCATTGTGTATATCTGAGTGTGTTTGTGTGTATGTGCCAGTGTGTGTATCTCTGTGTGTGTATGTGCCAGTGTGTGTATCCGTGTGTGTGTATGTCTGTGTATCTATGTGTCAGTGTGTGTGTCCGTGTGTATATGGCTGTGTTTTTTTTTTTTAATCTTACGGTGCCACAACAGCATCCACAAGTGTATTATAAGCAGTTAGTTAACATGGCATGTGAGGGGTACATTTTTTATATTGACAAGCAAAACAATTAACGATTATATGACACAAGCTTTCAGGCTAAATGTTAATATAAACAACCACACAGGTTAAGATCAGGCTAACAGCAATTTGTCAATCCCTACATCAGTGTTGGTATATGTATTTGCTTACAGGGTTAACGTTGGAGCATCAGCAAGCATAATGAGAATGGCTGAACTGGACTGATGATCCACTGCTATGTAGTGTGGTGTGCCTGTGAGATGTGATTACGCTGCATGAGCTTAGTTTAGTATAGCTGCATGTGTGCCTGCGTGTAAGACCATGTAGGAAGTTTACAGGTAAGGAACATCAGGCATAAGGAATATTCGCTTAATTTGTCAAGTGATTAACAAGTGAGCAAATGACCACTGGAGTTGAGGCTAAGACGGGCTAAGTGGCAGCAGTATACTACGGAGCATATGAGGTCTGAGGCTGCTTTCAATTTACATGAAGCCAGTGTCTCTGGCAAGGTCCAGGCGTCCTGGGGCTGCAGGCACCACTGTGTTTGCACTGCCATTTGTGTCATCCATTCCATCTGATCTTGTAGCCTGGGACCTCTGGGGTGTATTTATTGCAGATCTGCGGCGTTTGCTGGCGGTGGACTGCTCCTTCATCCCCCTGACACTTGATGTCTGCTTCTGTTTGGGTGGTATAGCGATTACCACGCCTCCGGCCCCCGCTCTTGATGTTTCAACTTTGGGGGCTCCCCACCCGGGAAGGCAGTCGTGGAGCCAGGCTTGATCCGTGAGTGGATAAGTAGGGGCTTGTCAGAGGGTCGGACGCTTGTCTGCTGGTTCGGGCTCCGTGGCCCATGGTGTATGCTGCTTATTGCGGGCCGAGCTGCTTGCAGGTAGCTGCAGATGCGATTATCGGCTTCAGTCGCGTCGCCGCCATTTTGGTGCCCAGGCGTGGGATGCGCAGTGTTAGGCAGACTCGGAGGGTCAGGATTGGGCGGTGGTTCCCTCCAGTGTGGACCGGGATAACCCCCCCGGTCCATGGGGGGAAGCAGGGACCCGTGAGACACATCACTGGGCTATTGTACGGCAGCCAGGTTCCGACGCGGGACGGTGGCCGTCCGCCCCACTCTCCACCCACATAGGCTGCAGGCCCCAAAGCCTTGCATTTCCCCCTGGGGCTGCAAAACTCCCGATCTCGGGGACCGCAGTGGCACCGGCAACCACCCGGACATGAGAGGTGGCCTCTTGGCTCTGAGACAGGCTTTAAGCTTGGTATTTTCCCCAAAGTAGGCCAATTCCTGCAGGAGCCTCTCCAGCCTGCCACCGGTCAGCATGGCGGTCGGGCACCACCCCCGGCTATGTGTGTTTCTGTTTGTTAACATTTATGTATATCTGTGTAAGTGTGTATGTGCAGATATCCCAACAATCAAATACCAACACAACATGCAAACATACCCCTGTAAACACAAACATGACACACAAATACACCCCTGAACTCCAACTCTAAAGTTATATAGAAACACACCCTTCACTCAAACACCAATAATACACACAAATGTACATCCACATTTAAAATCCAACACTACATCCAAACACACCATTGCACATAAATGCAAGCACAACATACAAACAAACCCCTGTATGAAAATGCTAAAATTATATACAAACACCAACTCTACACACAGAAGCACACCTGCTACTAAGTAGTACAATCTGTTTACTATCTGTAGAAATTTGCCAAAAAAGAAAACGCTCTGTTAATTAATAGGCTTGTGCTACAGCGCAATTTTTTTTTCTGGGGGGTTCCACAATGTCAAAAGGTTCTACAGGAAAAATTCATTGGGAACCCCTGATGTGCACAATCTCTTCTTACGTTTCCTTTACTAGATTTTAGGACAATACAGAGAGAATGACAATTTAGTGTTTCAACTTTTTTCAGTCTATCGAATACATCTTGTACTATATTTATTTCTTTAATTACTGCATTTATTCACTGTATCACAGTTCTATTGCTGTAACTGTGTATTCCCTTTAAAAATGATATATAAAAAATAAAATAAAAAAATGCATACTGATTCTGTATTTGAACTATGTGATACTAATGATAAAATAACATTGCATATTACTCATTATAATAAAAATATGACTTATGCACAATTAATAATTAAATATGGAGCTCAAAAAAAGGTGTAGTAATAGATTCGTTTTCAGGTATATAAGTAAATGGTAATAATGTAATATGAGAGCAGCGCAAGAAGAGACATGCATACACATGTGAGTGACAGCTCTTAATTATCTCGTATTGAATGACGTATTATGAGTATATTCCCTACATGTACCTGACAAATTATAACGTGCTCAGGTAACTGTTAGAAACCCTTAAGCTGAATTCAGAAAACTCATGGCTTGCCTTATTTATATGACTTTGCAAGACTTGAAAAAGTATTTTTCATCTGACTCATTCATTACGGACATGTAATCTCCTTGTTTCCTAGGTGTGGTTTGTTCCAGTATTATTAGCATATGGGGGAAAGGTCATTCATATGGTACTAGTCACATACTTTTTCATTCATCTGGTTAATTATTTCCAAATTATTGTACAGTACGTGGGTATGTGAGCTATTTAACACAAATCCTGTATTTCATGCATTGAGCGGCTTACTGTGAGATGACTCATTAACTCATTCAGCTTTTGCTAATCGATATATAAATTGACATCAAAGATTTGCTGAGAATGCTTTCAAAATACAACCCTTCTCATGTCTCAACATTAACAAACACCCTGGGAATTAAATAATACCATTTGTTTTCCAATCTGTTCTTTTCATTCCTAACAGACCCAGACATGGAATATTTCATTAAAGAAGGTCATACAACAAGGGCAGCTGCAACTTTTAATTCTTCTTCAATAAAAAGTGAATCAATCTGTCTGAGAGACTTGTAAGGATGTAATAACTTGGAGTGGTGTATAAATAAAAAGATGATTGTGAACTAAAATTGTCATTGTGCACAATATAGGTAGTGGATGGATCGTGGGAAATGGAGTTCACACATATCTGGGGTATCTTTAGTTATTCAATAATATGTTGCACAATCACCACAACCATGCTAATAGTAAGATGCCTAATCATGTTTGATTATTTTTTATTTAATTGCTTTGTGCACTATATTGTATTGTATATGCCTCATATTATAGCTGTAACATAATATTTGTATGTGGTCTTCAGGACATATTTGAAAACTAAAAAAATCCCAATAAGATGTTTCCTTCAGGAAAAAAAAAAAAAAATTATAACTAAATACGTTATTTAGTTATTTATTTACTTTCTAAGGCCCGCGGTTAATATCTGACTGATATGTGTATTGTTAAAAGGATTATGCTATCAGAACTTAAAACTATAAATCACAATAAACTTACATGTACCTTAGATAAGCTATAATTACAGGAATATAATAATTTGTAATAATTGATGGGTACAGTCCCGACTTTGGACATTACACCAGGGAATAAAACTGTGAGAATCACTTTTAACTTGTTTTTTTCATATGATGATCTTTTTTTGTTTTTGTTTTTTTTTTAAATTTAGATTAAAGATTTAGCAAATACCTTAAAGGAACACTACAACATTAGGAATATAAATCGTTATCCTTAAAGTTATAGTATCCCTTTCCCTGGTAGTTCCCCCTCCCCCCTTGGGATAGAAAGGGTTTAAAACTCTTTTTATGAAACTTATGAAACTTTTTCAAGTGCTGAGGCACCCTTGATACTGCTTAGCTAACCTCCCCCAATGACATCTCAGAGGAGGCATGGCCACCTTCATTATGGTCCATTCCAATGCTCACCATGGGGACCTATTGCGTAAGTAAGGCTAGCACCACATACATTCAAACTTTTCCATTGGAAAGCATTGAATCAATGCTTTTCTATGGGGCTTCTGTGTCACGTCATCAAGTTATACTTGATTAGTGCAATAGAAGCACCTCTAGTAGAAATCCTACTGACAACCAGTTGAGGTGGACTTAACTGTGCAATATCAACATTACATTTTCTTAAAAACGGTAATGTTTTACATTGCAGGGTTAGGAGGGGACAAAGCACTTTGTATAAAAGTGCTTCAATGGTTAGATCTCAGCTGAGGGCAGTGCCTTCTTTACCTTTTGTATTTATCTCTTGATATTGTACTGTTTATGTCGGCACTTCATAAATACTAGTAAAAAATAAATAAATATTAATTTACTAATAAATACCAAAGTTAACCAATAACCTAACAAAATGGAGAAACGAGGGAACTCGTCAGCTTGACCAGACTAGAACCCACCGAAACTTGAGGATAGAATGAACATGCATGCAAGCAAGACTAACATGGAACATGAAACCACCACACAGAGGAAATAATTGATCAATTATGGTATGTACTGTTGACAACAAATGTTACATTCTCAATAGTAGTCTGAAAAAGGCCATATTAAAAAACAAAACAAAACAGAAACATACGTATGTTTTAAACCCTTAACTCCTTAAGGACCGGACTGTTTTTGCGATGTTGTACATTTGCGACCAGGTCTTTTTTTACACTTTTGTGGTGTCTGTGTTTAGCTGTAATTTTCCGCTCTCTCATTTACTGTTCCCATACAAATTATATATTGTTTTTTTCAGGACAAAAGGGGCTTTCTTTACATACCATTATTTATATAATCTCATGTAATTTAATTAAAATAAAATAAAAAAATATGATAAAATTTTTTAAAAAATACATGTTTTTTGACTTTTACTTGAAAAATCATTTACTCATCTACAAAAGCGAATGAAAAAAACTGCTAAATAGATTCAAAATTGTGTCCTGAGTTTAAAAATACCCAGTATTTACATGCTTTTTTGCTTTTTTTTGCAAGTTATAGGGCAATAAGTACAAGTGGGATATAGCGGTTTCAAAACATACAATTTTTAAATTTATCAATAGTGACATTGTAACACTATTATCTGTCATAAATCTCTGAAAAACACCCCACATGTACATATTTTTTTTTAAAGTAGACAACCCAGGGTGTTCAATATGGGGTATGTCCAGTGTTTTTTAGTAGCCACTTAGTCACAAACACTGGCCAAAGTTAGCGTTCATATTTGTTTGTGTGTGAAAAAAGTAAAAAACTAAATTGAACGCTAATTTTGGCCAGTGTTTGTGACTAAGTGGCTACTAAAAAAGACTGGACATACCCCATTTGCAATACCTTGGGTTGTCTTCTTTTGCAAATGGTATGCCATCATGGGAGTAATTCTCATTCCTGGGCTACCATACGCTCTCAAAAGACAACGTAACCAACCTGGCCATTTTCAACGTAAAAATATGTGACCCATATATTTGACCCTGTAACTTTCAAGAACGCTATAAAACCTGTACATGGGGGGTACTGTGATACTCGGGAGACTTTTCTGAACACAAATATTAATGTTTCAAAACAGGAAAGCGTATCACAACAATTATATCATCAGTAGAAGTGCTGTTTGGGTGTAAAAAATGCAAAAAAAAGTCACTTTCACTGACAATATCATGGCTGTGATATTTTTTACTGTTTTGAATCATTAATATTTGTGTTCAGCGAAGTCTCCTGAGTAAAACAGTACCCTCCATGTACAGGTTTTAGGGCATCATAGAAAGTTACAGGGTAAAATACAGTGCTAGCACATTAAATTCTCCGGTCTTTCGTCCTGGGTTGGCAGCCAGGTCCCTCAAATTGCAATCAATAAAATTACTTAATTATGTAAAAATATTACATAAATACGCATGTAGAATTTAAATATATATGAATATTTATATATTTGAAGTCTACGTGTATATTTATATAATTATTTATGTAATTTTGTATATGGACATATGTATATTTTGTATTATTATTATTTATTTATATATACATAGATATATATACAATTTTGTTCTAAGTGTATTTTGATATAAATATATATAGATTAATATCAAAATACAATTAGAATAAAATTTCATATAGATATATAATACTTTTTTAATTTTTTATTATTATTTTTAAATTTTTAAATTTAATTTAAATTACTTATTATTTGTATTTTATAATAATATATATATACAATATATATAGTTATTATATATATTATATATATATATACGTGTGTAGTTTAATTATACGTGTATTTTTATATTAATATATGTACATATTAATATAAAAATACACTTGGCATGACATTATATATATGATATATAGATATATATTATATAGATATAATATGCCTATATGTCATATATATATACAAATATATAATATATATATTTTTTAATTAACATTAACTTTAATTTTTTTTTGATTTTACAGTTGCAGGGAGACTGCCTGTCAGCACAGACAGTCCCCCTGCAGGCAGAGACTAGGACACCTATTGTGACCATGTGGTCGCCCTATTGGGCGATCACATGGCCACAGGGGTCCTAATCCGCCATGGGGAGACTGTCTGGGCTGCAGGCAGTCTCCCCACACCTGGACCAACGACGATCGCCGCCGGGGGAACGACGGCGATCGGGTAAGTACATAAGACCGCTGTGACGGTTCAGGACCGTCAGCGGTCGGCAACGGTAAAATGCTGATGGCGGTCCTGAACCGTCACCGGTCCTTAAGGGGTTAAGACCGCAGCCAAATGTACAAGTTGTGATCCAAAAAAAACTTAAACAAAACCTGGCATTTGCGCTATATGCCTGTCCAACCGTAATTCACCTCTTTCATATTGCACCCAAATTTTGCTAATTTTTGCAATATTGCAAATGCACCCACACTTATTATATATCATTTTATTCAGGGGAAACAGGGCTTTCATTTAACATCAAATATTTAGGTATGGGACATAATTTAATATGAAAACAATATTAAAAAATGGGAGAAAATAAGAATTTTTAAAAAATCTTTTAGTTCTACGTGACATTTTAACTGTAAATGTAAAAATACTGTTTGCTTTTACTGCAATACAATACACCTATTTGAATTCAGCGATGTCTCACGTGTAAAACAGTACCCCCTATGTACAGGTTTTATAGTGTTTTGGGAAGTTACAGGGTCAAATATAGCGTGTTACATATTTCAGTTTTTTCACATTGAAATTCGCCAGATTGGTTACACACCTGCACCCTGCGGATCCCTCCAACTTCAATCATCACAAAGCCACGGGAAGGGATCGGCTGAGGAAGTGGGCCGGGGCCAGCGACCAAGCCGGGAGCTGTACACCCCGCCAGGACTGATCCACAAGGTTTGCGAAACCGTCACTGTCAGGACCCCTTGACCCAGCGATGCTCCGATGTCCCAGTATGACATTTAGCCAGACTTATGAATAGCACAGCCGTGCAACACTTGTGCATCTGTTTGACATAGAACCATATCATTAGCATTTCTTCTTTATATGACTTAGCTCGCTACCTATGCTTTTATACTTAGATTGTATTACCAGTCCTAAGACAGTGCCTACCTATGACTATTATGCATGTTATACTACACATTTATAGCACTGGGCATGGCTTGCATATTCCAGCCATACTAACTGGCTTTACATAGCTACCTTCTTGCATCATATAAGTTTTAATCCTGTTATATGGTTAGATAGGCCTCATATTACAGGTATAAGCGGGGTATGTACTGTTATGTTATCCTATTGTCTTCTTATGCTCATATAAAATGACCCTCGATACATAGCCTGTTAATGACAAGCATATTAAACTCACACACGCGCCATGTTGGCCATAGTTTAGCCTTAAATCTCCCAGCCACCCTATCTGGGCTGGACTACAGAACCGCTGAAAATACTGTAACTAAGCTGCTCTTGTCAATAATAGTTTAGCCTGCTCACGAGGTATCGCATGAGACAGCCCTGTATAAGAGACGTCGTACTGTGTCACTGTTCAGCTTGTATACTTCGACTTTACACAACTCTTAGATTCCTTAACCTAGTCTCAGCATGTATTTATATATCCAGCAACTGAATAACCGTCTGACGTAACCTTAATATTTTACACAAAAAATGAGGCTAGCATTATATAGAGATGATATGCCTTGCCTTGTTTGAAATGTTATTGTCTCCCTTTTTACTTTCTGTACCCACATACATTTATGCCTCAATAAAAAAAGAGATTTACAAAAAAAAAAAAAACTAATTTGAATGCAAATTTTGGCCAGTGTTTGTGACTAAGTGGCTACTAAAAAAACTGAACATACCCTATTTGCAATACCCTGGGTTGTCTACTATTGCAAATGGTATGCCATCATGGGGATAATTTTCATTCCTGGGCTACCATACGGTCTCAAAGGCAACCTGGCAAATTTTAATGTGAAAAAACTGAAACGCAAACCTTATATTTGACTCTGTAACTTTTGAAAACACCATAAAACCTGTACATGAGGGGTACTGTTATACTCAGGAGACTTCACTGAACACAAATATTAGTGTTTCAGAACAGTAAAACGTATCACAATAATTATATCGTCAGTGTAAGTGCCATTTGTGTGTGAAAAATGCAAACAATGTCACTGTCACTGATGATATCGTCATTGTAATATATTTTACTGTTTTGAAACACTAATATTTGTGTTCAGCGAAGTCGGCCGAGTAAAACAGTACCCCCCATGTACAGGTTGTATGGTGTCTTGAAAAGTTACAGGGTTAAATATAGTTCTAGAAAATTTAATTCCCTGAACTTTCGGCCTGGGTTGTCAGGCAGGTCCTGCAAATTGTAATTAATAAAATGACCTAATTATGTAAATTACTACATAAATATATACGTAGAATTATATATATATATATATATATATATATATATATGTGTATATATAAATGTATATAATTTTTTTTTATTTTTATTTATATATAGATATATATATATAGTGATATATACGTATATACTTATGTATATAGATATATATATTATTTTGTTCTACATGTATTTTGATATCAGTATATATATAAATTTTAAAATACAGTTAGAACGAAATTACGCATGTTTATATATTTTTTATCTATTTATTTTTTATTATTTTTTCAATTTTATTTGTTAACGTATTTATATATTTAGTTATTTTATATTATATATAAATATATATATAATGAAAATTATATATATATTTAATCAATATCATTGTACGTGTATTTTGATATTAATATATATATATATATAATTATGTATATATTAATATTAAAATACACGTAGACAGTGTATGTGTATTTATGTGTATGTGTATATATATATATACTTAGATCATATATATAATAAATATATATATGATCTAAGTATATATAATGTTATTTTACACTGTTTTAACATGTTTTATTTTTTTTCAGGCAGCAGGGGGAGTACCTGTCATTACAGGCACTCCCCCTGCTGGCATTGACATGGACCTCGCGATCACATGGCCCATGGGGGCCGAAGAGGACGGAGGGGGACTCCCTGGGCTCCCAGGTAAGTCCCCCATACCGTGATCGCCGGCGTGGGATCGCCGGCGACCGGGTAAGTAGAAAAGATTGCAGGGCGTTCTATGCCGCCCTGCGGCGTTTAGAGCCGCCAAAATAAGGACGGCATAGAACGCCCTGCGGTCTTAAGGGGTTAAAAATAGTATAGGGACATTATTTATTATCTGCAGTAAAGGCTTTTAAAGGAGCACTATAGTGCCAGGAAAATAAACTAGTTTTCCTGGCACTATAGGGTCATCAGGGCTGAAGGGGTTAAAACCGCTTCAGCCACTTACCTTTCTCCAGCGCCGGGCTTCCCTCGGTGCTGGTGACCTTTCCTCCCCCTTCGACGTCAGCTCTCAATGCACATGCGCATTCAAACCGCCCAAAGGAAAGCATTACTCAATGCTTTCCTATGGACGTCCAGTGTCTTCTCACTGTAATTTTCACAGTGAAAATCGTGAAAGCGCCTCTAGGGGCTGTCAGTGAGACAGCCACTAGAGGCTGGATTAATCCTCAGTGAAACATATCAGTTTCTCTAAAACTGCTATGCTTTCAGCTGTAGGGTTAAAACTAGAGGGACCTGGCACCCAGACCACTTCATTGAGCTGAAGTGGTCTGGGTGCCTACAGTAGTCCTTTAACTTCTCATACTCAGCTGAACCTCACCCAGTAAGAAATGAAATCATATCATTGATCATATTAAGATTGCAGGATCTTAGACTATGATGTTAGAACAGACTCAAAAGATGCTGCATTCTCTGAATTCTGCTTATCTCGTTCCTCTAGTGTATTCTGGAAACAATAGAGCATCATTAGTGAATATAGGACGCAAGCTGCATAGCTAAAGCTGCTCAATTTTGTCATGAACAGCACAGTTCTTTCCAATGCCACCAAGAATTAACTCGACGTTGTTAATGAAATGAGACCTCTCCAGTTCCCGTAGGCAAAGAAATGTTTTGTCAAGTATTCACAATATTGTTAAGGACTTATGTTACATTGGCGGGGCTTGAAATCTTAGAACAAACTTCCTTTCTAATGTTTCCACTCTGTATCTGACAAAAGGAAACTGACTTATGGTCAATTTTTTGACAAAGTAGAAAACCACACCTCTCTAAGATAAACAGAATACTTTGTTCTAGAACACAGGGGACACACTTTATGAAATACAAACGGTTAGGTTAGTGAGAATAACGCAAAGGCTGGATACACTATCAAAGTGGTATTTTTTTATTATTTTTTAGGAAGGAAAAGGCACAATTCTAATCCAGCATCTAGGGAGCTGATGTAATTTGTATTTCTAAAAATAACATAATGTAATTCATTAATCACTCAGAAGCATGTGACTATGACACTGATGTCGGTTGTAGAAAAAAACCGAAAATTGTTCTAGTGAGGTGTATGTTTTTTCTTAAAAAGGCAAACTAAAAAAAATACAGTAAACACGGAAGCATAAAAATCTGTATGTGATTGTAACATGTTTTAAAACGGTATTGAAATTAGACCTGCTATATAAAAAAAGAAAAACAGACTCAGGTTAGTTTAAACATTTAATCAATTCATTGTACTAGAACAGTGATGGCGAACCTTTTTGAGCCCGAGTGCCCAAACTGCAATACATGCCAACTTTTTTTTCCTTGAAGTGCCAACACGGCAATTAAACCCAAATACTGAGGTTTAATTTTAGAAAAAACAACTCGTACTGTTGTCCGAACTAATAACTTTTGTTTTAAAAGAACACAGAGAGTTCAATGATACATTATAAATAGATAAAATTAAGCTTATATTTATTAGTATCTCCAACAAATGCAATACATACACACGCAGATTGCTGAATACACACACACACAAGACTGCTGAATACAGAGACTGATGAATACACACACACACACAGTCTGCTGAATACACATACAGACTGCTGAGTACACGCACACAGACTGCTGAGTACACCCACACAGTCCGCTGAATACACACACACACAGACAGCTGAATACACGCACGCACACAGACTGCTGAATACACGCACACACACACAGACGGCTGAATACACGCACACACACACACACACACACACAGACTGCTGAATACACACACATACTGCATTGATGTATGTGTGTGGGGGGGTACGTGTGTGGAGGGTGTGTGTGGGTGTGTGTGTGTGTGGGGAGGGTGGGGGGGTGCGTGTGTGTGGGTGTTGCATGTGTGGGGTGCTGTGTGTGTGTGTGTGTGGGGGGTGCTGTGTGTGTGTGTGTGTGGGGGGTGCTGTGTGTGTGTGGGGTGCTGTGTGTGTGTGTGTGGGGTGCTGTGTGTGTGTGTGTGTGTGGTGCTATGTGTGTGTGTTGGGGGGGTGCTGTGTGTGTGTTGGGGGGTGCTGTGTGTGTGTGTGAGAGGGGTGCTGTATGTGTGTGTGTGTGTGTGTGTGTGTGTGTGTGTGTATGAGGGGTAATGTGTGTGTGAGAGGAGTGCTGTGCTGTGTGGGGGGTAGGGGTGGGCCGCGGGGGTAAGGGTGCTGTGGGGGGTAGGGGTACTGCTGGGGGGTGGGGGTATTGCTGGGGGGTAGGGGTACTGCTGTGGGGGTAGGGGTACTGCTGTGGGGGGGTAGGGGTACTGCTGGGGGGGGTAGGGGTACTGCTGTGGGGTAGGGGTACTGTGTGTGGGGGTAGGGGTGCTGTGGGGGGTAGGGGTATTGCTGGGGGGGTAGGGGTATTGCTGGGGGGTATGGGTACTGCTGGGAGGGTAGGGATACTGTGTGTGGTGGGTAGGGGTACTGCTGGCGGTAGGGGTACTGCTGGGGGGGTAGGGGTGCTGTGGGGGGTAGGGGTACTTCTGGGGGGGTACGGGTACTTCTGGGGGGGGTAGGGGTGCTGTGTGTCTTACCTTTAATGAAGTGGGGGGGGCGCAGCCATCCCTGGTGGTCTGTTGGTGGTAAGCACTGCAGGGGGAGGGATCTGTGATGCAGCTCCCCTGTCCTCCCGCGCGATGCTGTGTGGAGCGTTGCCATGGTAATGCTCGGCAACGCTCCACACAGCATCGTGCGGGAGGACAGGGGAGCTGCATCACAGATCCCTCCCCCTGCCTCCTGACATGGAAGCAGAGTAGGCGCCTGCCATTTCAGGCAGGCAGGTGCCATAGGTTCGCCATCACTGTACTAGAACAATCAGCAGCAAGTAAACAGAGTAAAAAGTTTTTATGAAACTTGTTTTCACCTTCTCCAAGATGTCTGATTCAGTGATGGATGCACGTATGGTAAAAGCTAATAGTTTTATACAGCATCACACAATCCACTGTTTGTGGATGCATTCTGGGAATTGTGAAACGTCAAGTCACTCGCAGTGTGGATTTTGCATGGATTGTGCATTTTTTTACCTGAAGATCTACAGACTATAGTCTATATAAAGGTTGCCAAAAAGAAGATCTCAGGATGTTTCACAACTACAACTTCCATGATGCATTACCACTGTGCATACCTCCCAAGTGTCTCTATTTAGGAGTGGCAGTCCTTATGTTGGGCCCAAATGCATCTTTCCCTCTTTTCTATCCTTATGTCCCTCTTGTCACAGCTCGGTATTGTTGGTGTAAAAAACAAGAAAAAACAGGTTTACGCCAAGTATAAATTGAAATAAGTATGGATGCATATATATATATATATATATATATATATATACACACACATCCATACTTATTTCAATATATATATATATATATATATATATATATATATATATATATATATATATATATAAAAGAAAAAGACCTTGCAATCCTACTCCCTGTCTTCTGACCCGGTGCTCGAATGCACTTTGTATACAGTACAGGAAAATCAGCACTCCCAGGTAATTCACAAATAACTCCTTTACTTGAAAAAGTGTAGAAAAATGGCAAGGTTTTAGTTCCACATGAGGAAATGCTTTAGTGTAGATCAGTCAAAGGTCCTCCTTGGCATTCAAGTTTCCAATTAACAGAACCTGCTGCCATTTGAGTGAGGGCTGTATCTCCCCCTCTCTTCGGTATTATTGGTGTGTCTACATTTATACCAGAGCTCCAGAGCAATATTTCTTACAATAATATGCCTTTAAACTGCACTAAGCACAAGTGTTTAGAAATCCATTGGTATACATAATATACATTGTTATTGTTCTAACTTACATTTTAGTTGCCTTGTTATTATTAAGTCACCAAAAGTTTCTCAGAACAGCACCATTCGTTGGTACACCCTTGTTCACACCCATAAATTAAAAACTCCCTCTTTGTCCATTTGAAATTTTGGATGGAATGATTTTAGAGTCCGACAAAGTATCATAGGAGTTATCAAGCCATAATATCCTGGGTTTTACCTTTTGGGCACCCTGTTTAAAAAATGAGTACATTTCTACAACAGCTCAGAAACTAGAACATTCTCACAAGAAATAGCTCTTTAACCAAACTTTCTTTCATGCGTGTATCCTATGGGAACAAAAAATTATATTACTGCATATTGAGAACATGTCATATTATACTACAAGCTGTGAACATCCTTGGAACATTGCAACATTCTCTGAATGGTATGCTACGAACTCAGCTTATCTGGCTTGTTCGAGTCTATTCGGAAAACAATAGATTATAATTAGTACAGAGATATATAAAGGATGCATGCAGTCTAGCTAAAGCTGCTCATTTTAGCATGAACAGCAACATCTTGCCAATGCCATCAGAAATTAAATAAGACTTTTATGAAAAAGTAAATCAGCCTAACTTAAAAAAAAAAATAAAAAAAAAAAATATATATATAGTAGTGTAGATTGGATTAGCTCTATTAGTCCAGTATATATATATATTAAAAGTAACACTACTACCTCTGATTGTGTTTAGGGTATGATGATTGGCGGATCCCTTTCTCTGACTCCATGCATTATTTTCATTATAACTGCACCCACCAAGACAATGTGATTTCACAGGAGAGGACATACTACCCTCTGTTTATAGTAATCCTAAATAATTTGTACATGCTTTATCATTACATCCTATGACAAAGACTACACAGTAAAGTGTTTACATGCACAGTCACAAATAGAATTATTCACAAAAACACTGAAGTCCTTTTGATCTTTCAGAGTAATGTCTTTCTGTTACTGAGCAATTACAACATGTGACCTTAAATTTGGATGTTTACCAAAGGTTTTTTGAATTAAATTCAAAGATAAGCCTTGGTGTGGATAAAAAAAAAAAAAAAAAATTGTTCCAAAAATATCTACATTCTTTATATAGTTACATTTTTTTTATATAGTTTCTGAAGTTTCATGGAAGGCACTGGCGGTTAGAAATGCTCTCCTCTCCTTAAAAAAGAGGGCTGACTACCCTGAATTTAGAATCACTGATTATATATATGTTATTTCGTGGTAGACTGTGGTATCTGAGGCTGACCAGGATGCCAGACGACAATGCGTATGTATGATGTGTTTGACAATGATCGCAGGATAAGATCAGACAATGATCATAACATTCATAACACGTCAGTTGTCACTCGTGGAAATGAATTTGGTGGGAAGTAGAGTCTGAATCTCTGGGACAGATCTCTGTAAAAGCTCATTCATGCTGTGCAGGTCATACTGATGGAGGCTGCAAGGGTACCTGATGGAACACCCTGAAACTCCAACATCCCTCATCTGTCAAATCTCTCTATATATTGTTATATAGAATGTTCTGCGTGAATAGGATCAGCTACACTTAGATCTATGAATTTCATGTGTAAATAAAAAAGACTGTTTGTTCGTACTTGCCTTCTGGGTCAAAAACTGCAAGTCCTAACTAAAACCACTTCCATTATTGCACATTTTTCAGAGAATAGCAGCAGTTATTAAAAAAAATAAAAAATACAGGCACTAAGACAGTTCCCTTGTCAATTGGCTGTTAATAAAGCAAAGCTTAGTTTTGGGGTGTCTGCAATAAAGGCAATGAAGAAAGTTGTGCACAGTTCTACCAACAGCGAAAATTGCTGTTTCATGTATAAATCAAATGTTTGTCCATCACCCAGGCCTGGACTGGCCATCGTGCTAAATAGACAATCCTCCATAGACAAAGCCAATTCCCTGTTGCCGTCACTGGTGATGGCTCGGGGGTTGACACTTTTAGGTGGCGGTAACTCTGCCCAGTATCTAGAAGTGTCAAGTGTAGGAAATATACTGAGACAAGGTAGCCCCTACTTTACCTCAGTATACCTCTTGACTGGGTGGGAAGTTCAGTAAAATTCGAACACAGTCAATATGAATATTTCATAAAGATTCTATCTTCATATTGAGTTCAGGGCCAAATGAGGACATGAGTAAACTGCAGAGACCAACTATCCCAGTTTTATTACTGCACTACATCTTAGACCTTAATCACTGCAGAATGTACCTTCATAAACAAATAAATAAAATACTAAGTGCTCTTTAAACTTGCATATATATTGATTTATAATTTTAAATGTAAACAGATAATCCATTTTGAAAAATACTTTTTAACAAAAAATTTACCAAACTGCAGTGTTTTTTTCTTTTTTGATTAGAATGTTAGGTTTAAAGTGCATCACCGCCACACAACACAAAATTTTGTTAATAAACCACCTTAATGTGATCCAGAAATTGAAAGCAAGCCCCCTTTCTGTCAAACAGATGTGAGATGTGTCAATTAAACTCTCGTAGATCCATATTTGGCAATGCTTAAACCCATTAAGAAACAAGTTATGCCTGAATCGTTTTGTTCTTGCTTTTAAGTGCAGCAAAGTTTGGACTTGTGCTAACAGAAAAGACTTAATTGCTTAAGAGTTACAGCAAAAACATTCTATAGTTTAAACAAAAGTACGTCATAGAACTAACTAAACATTTATATGGAAATGTTAACATAGTCCCAGAAAGGCCGTCATATCATTGCTAATACCCGTAAGTAGTGTTTATTGTTATTAAAGGGGAAGTTACTGTTCGTGACAAGATTTGTATTTCCGCACCTATGTTAATATTTCAGATCCCATCTGATATATTTTAAGGTAAGGGATTCTATATATTATCTAAAATGTTTACCCACCAAATATTTCTTTAAAAAAAAACTGAACAAACAAATACACAAAATTTCTCTTTTCTCATCAAGGTTTATGTTAACAATAAATCTCTAGCATCAAATAAACGTTTACATTTTTTGTTGAAAATGATCTTGCTTGTGAAGGGGTTAAACGACTACAACATTACGGACTGTCTCACTACAATAGTGCTCATGCAATCTATCCTGTGGTATGATACACTGTGGGTAAGGTACAGCAGTGCAACATGCACTTTGCACAATTGGATGTGCAAATGCCTACCCATCCACTCTTGGAAACCTGGTATAATTGATCTAACTCAAGGATGCCCAAAAGGTAGATCCCCAAATGTTGTAGAACTACCCATGAAGCTTAGCATGCCTTTAAAATGACAAAGCATTATGGATGTTGTAGTTTAAAACATCTAAGGATCTACCTTTTGGACACCACCGTTTTAACTTATATCTGGAAATGTATTCATACAAGAGGGAGAGAAAAAAATGTGAGACATGGAAATAATGGGTGGTTCAAGGGGCTACATGAGCATAGACTACCTACAAATATAGTTCATAGTAATATATATTTGGGTACTTAGATACCAAGGGAGTAAACCTTGCATATGGTGGCTGTTGAAGGCCAACACACTAACTTTGAAAAGCAGAGCAAGGGGTTTTTGCTTCATTAATGTAAGTTCCAATTCAAAATGTTTCTTTTGGGGAGGGCTATGGGGTTATACAGAGAGGGGTATTGTTTTCTGTTTTTCCTGTCAAATTATGCTGTAAAACGTAGATGCCTACAACACTGGAAATTAAGTATTCTGGAGCCTTATCCACTAAGCGGTGTTGCATGTTATTGTTATTATTGTACATGTGGCCATGTGCTCTAATGCTATATTTTATGATGTTATGATGTTGGGAGACAAATTAAGTGAATTGCTACTAAGATTTTAGTACCAGATTTTGATAGCACCAGACCTTTCCTCTGTTTATGTGTAATTTAGACATATAGACTGAAAGAGGCAAGTGCATCAAGTTCAGCCTTGTTTGGTGGGTGTTGGCAGTAAGGTTCCCACCAGGCTATTATTATTTATAAAGAGACAACGTTTTCTGCTGCTCTGTACACTGAGTGTATAAAAGTAAATGTAATAAAAACAAGTTTGTGCAGTGGTAGTGGATCTGCTCAACGAAGCATAAAATCTAACCCTCAGAACTTCAGATTTTTGAGTTGACGCCATACTCTGTTAGTTGGAGAAAAAAAAAATATGTTTTCAGCAATAATTCTCACAATTCAGAGTACAGTAATGCAATTCATTGTGTATCCTAGATATCTGCCCCTTGATATGTATTTTAGACTCTTCTAAAAATATTTTGAAATCATTTTACATGAAAAGAACAGATTTTATTCTAAAAATACAAACATATTTTCTAATTCAGCAGTTTGTTTAAAAAAAGACACTTGAAGTTTTTTGAACACACAATCTATAAAGTAATAATCACAGTATTCAAATGTTAGCCTTGATATTTTCTATTGCGTCTCCTGGAATTTTTGTTGATATCATCTTCCTTTGTTTCCAACAGTTTTCAATGCACATGCATGTCCTTATGAATTGTACATGATGCTTCAAACGTCTTTCCTGCCTTTTTGTTAAATAAACATACCACTGGGTCCATTGAATTTGATGTCTTTGGTTGATTTCCTTCCCTCCTCCCCTTGTTCTGTTTTTAGACACACGTCACCAATCGTGCTCTAGATTCTTGATGTTCAGTCTTAAAATCATTTAGACGCACTGTATGAAAGAGTACATCAAACATAGCTAGTACACAGGGAACATCTTTTAGCCCAATAGGTGCCAGAATGCTGAACAATATAATAGGGCCTTTGTACAAAGAAAAAAAGAATAGTATTGGCAAAATTCCAGAAGTGGTGCAGGAACATTCCACCAGTTTACATTATGTTTACTCTACTTTTAGAACGTTACCACTGAATTGCCTCTTGTAACGAAGCCCCTATATGTTACATGTTAGTCTGACAACTTTTCACTATTTAAGTATTAACTATTTGCACTATATCAGACTTAATTATACTGGTGCTATAGTTATAAATACATTGAGAAATATATATTCAAACCCAACCCTCTAATTATATTGCCTATTTATAACTTGCTTTGCTAAAACTATACTTGTTATAATTTTAGAAGTAATTTAGAAATACGAAAATAGCATTTTTAAACTTTTCAATGCCAGAACATGGAAAATGCATCCACTAAAAGTCAGGATGAGCCTGCATTTCTAACCTAACATGGTTTAAAGACTATAACAGTAGCATTCACAGTGAAACATGTTTCAAAGTAAAGACATTATCTGCATGTAGAGGTTGCAGACATGTATTTTGCATTTGCTACATCGAGACAAAAATATCCTTTTCCATGTATTTCGCTTGCTCAAACAACACACTATAGCTAATGTTTTCAGGCCCAACGTGTCTTTTTTGTACATATATACATGATGATAGATAGAACACAAAATGTCCAGTCTGGACATGAGAGGTTCAATAGATTCAGATGCTTGTTTGGTATTTTTTGTTTCTATTTTTTAATCTTTGTTAGATGTCTTGTTGGCATCACAGAGAAGATGAGTCACCCATTTCAGCTTTAATTTCCTACATCCGCCATGTTTTCTTGCGGTGCTGTCCAAACAAGCATACACAGATAGCGGTGAGTTACACTTTGAAGTCAACACACAAGCTGTGCTACTAAATATAATGAAGTTTTTTTCTGCCTTCCAAGATAACTCAGTCACTACGCAAGATTTATAATTTATTTTCCAGCAACCAGTAAATTAACAACAACATACAGGGTTATTCACCAAACTAAGAATTCAAAGTGAACTTCAAATTTAAGGCCAGAGTAGCCAAACTAAAAGCGTAGCTGAATGTGAGAATTTTTCAATTTCAGCTACTTTTACTTAAAATATCAAGTGTGATTTGAATTCTCATTTTAATGAATAACCTTGATAGTCTTAACAACTCCTTACTTTAATTGACTTTTTTTTTATTTATGCAGTACTTCACATTCCAAAAGAATAAAAGCCTTGCATTGTGGTTTATACACAAAATATGTAATAATGTAGATCCCATTAGCAAAATATTACTGCAGTCTCCAGTGTATTTCCATGACTGTGGCAGACACGATTATAATTTAGAACAAGATGCACGAACGCACACGCACGGTTACTTCAGTAAGAGATGGCAAAGAACTAGCTCTGGTCTTGTTCTCTTCCTTTACCTTAATTGGTAACAAAAGAAATTGTTTCTCTGTGTTTATGTCTCTGGTTTCCCAGCTGCCTTGATACTTGTATAGAAGAAAAAAAAAGAGAGAGAAGGCTCTAAATCCTGGCCCCTAGCCAGACTGACATTGCAGAAGACAAAGGGCAATACGCAGCTTAGAAATCCTCAATGTGAATGTACTGCAGGAGCAATGAGCCTGTAAGGTGTTTCCTGTTTAAATAAAGTTGCTAGGGTCAAATTCAGTGCTTTGGCTTGTTGTGTTTGGGGACCTCTTTCTTAGCCATTCATTAGCAGATGGTTACTTTGAAAAGAAAATGCCAACACTGAGTGGCCAATCAATCAGACTAAGCCACGCTAAAAACAAAAGCAGCAAAAAAAAAAAAAAAAAGAATTCATATGTAAAACGTGCCAACAAAGAAATGGATCCACTGGTATTAACAAGTGTAGCAAATGGCAAATTGCACAGTGCAAGCAGTACATTCGTCAGGCCTTTAAGAGTGAAAGGACTTTCTAGGCAATTTGGGTAAATTAGTTACTATTATTCTTGTGGTAATAAGGTAATGTAAGGTCACAGGCAATTTCTTTCTAGGTTGAAATGACAATTAACCTAATATGGGCTGTATATGGGAGTATATATTCATCAAAGCCAAAGCAGGTGCTCTTCTGGGGCAAACTAATGAGCAGTCTCCATGGAAACCAATATATTGTAGCTCAGGGTTTAGTGGTTTGCCTCAGAAGAGCATCCTTGGTAAATATAGCCCTGTGGTATAACTAACTATTGCCCAACATTGAACCTAATATGTTTGGATTCCTGTAGTATCCTATTAAGTAACACAACAGGATAGTCACTTAAAAGGACAAAACTGTTAGAAAACGAGCTAGTGTCTTGCAGTGTTAATTTTTTGGGTAATCTAGACTATAAAATGTATTTGTATTATTTGCCAGGAGTGTGGAAATAGATAAACATGTAGACCAAGCATAACAAACTCAAAGGCTAGCACGGGACAAATAAACAAGGTTCAAGTTTATGTGGGCCAAAAAAACTTACATTTTTGTAAAAACTTGGTTTATTTTGAAAAGTACAGTATAAAAAATACCAGCATCCTCCTTTACTAAACCCCAGTTCCCTCTTTACTAAACCCTAGCCCACCCTCTACTAAACCCCAGTCCCCCACTCTAGTAAATCCCAGTCCCCCATTCTACGAAACCACAGTCCCCCTCTACTAAATCCCTTGCCCCTGTTTAAAAGGAAAAAAAACAATATTAGCCAACAAGCAGACTGCACTCACATTGCCGCTGCCAGTATGCGACTCCGATTTCCAACCTCTGGTATACCCCCAATGGCGCCGTCCACACCCTGTGCCAAAGCGGATCCTCCCACTACTCCTTTAAACCATGCGATGGTGGAGTTGATGTCACGTCAGAATATGATGTGGTGTTGCTTGCCTCCGGGCACCTCCAGGTTCTCCACTGTCCAGCTGCGGCCATTGCAACACTGACCAACACACACTCACTGACAGACACACTCACTGACAGACACACACACACTCACTCACAGGCAGACACACACACACTCTCGGACACACACACACACACTCATTCAGTGGCAGACACACACACGTACACACTCACTGACAGATAAACACACACACACACTGACAGACATACACACACTGATACACACTGACAGATGCACACACACTCACTGAAAGACACACACAAACACTTACTGACAGACAGACAGATAGACACACACACTGACATACAGACAGACACACACACACACAAACTCACAGCCAAACTAACACACACACACAACTGACAGACACACACAGACACACACACTGACACACACACTCACAGACACACATACACTGACACACGCTCACTGACACACACACACTGACAGACACACACAGCCTGACAGACACACACACATGTACACATTCTTGCACACACTCACAAATCATTTTAGCTATGGCTGATTGCTCCCTACCTTTGGGAGCTGGTGCGGGTTCCTCCCTGGGGTCTCCCTTCCTGCTCCTCACTGTTCGCACGCGCTGTTTAGTGATGACGTCATATTCCGGACCCGGCATCAGCACAGGGGGCACACACAAGCAGTGAGGAGCTGGAAGAGCATCCAGCGCTCCCAAGCTGCAGCCAGCTCCCTCCTTCCTCTCGCCCCAGCCGGGTATATTTCAGCAGAGTAGGCACCTGCTCTCCCCACATTGCAGGTGCCTACTCTGCTGAAATTTACCCTGCCTTAACACTAAGCATGTACTCGCGGCTCGCTGGGCCGCAAAGATATTCATTTGGGCCGCATGTGGCTCGCGGGCCGTGAGTTTGACATGCTTGATGTAGACTCTGGTCCAAAACATTTCATGATAGAAAAACTGGTGTGTATAAATATATATAGTTACAAAAATATATATATAATATATTTACATATATATATTTACAAAAAATATATATAAAATTATATTATATTATATTATATATATATATGTACATATATATAATTTTATATACATATCACAAAAAAGCATGTTGTATCTATCATTATTACTTTTGCAGTATCCTATCCCCTCTTCTACAGTAGCTGGAGATACTAGACATGTGCAATTCATTTTGGTCCAAATGTGAGTTTGGACGAATTTGCCAAAGTTCCGAATTTCAAAAGTGCTGAACCAAGCCGAATTGCCAAAGTCCCGAATTGCTGAAGTCACGAATTGCTGAAGTCACGAATTTCGAAAGTGCCGAACCGAACCGAATAGCCAAAAGTGTTGAAGTGTTTTGGATATCTGAAAAGTGGCAAAACAATAGAGGGAGGGACAATTACGTGAATGATGACAGGGTAAG
This sequence comes from Pelobates fuscus, assembly GCF_036172605.1. Classification (NCBI taxonomy): domain Eukaryota; kingdom Metazoa; phylum Chordata; class Amphibia; order Anura; family Pelobatidae; genus Pelobates; species Pelobates fuscus. The sequence goes on along the minus strand of NC_086320.1, from coordinate 331,868,155 downwards.
GGTTAGGGTGGGGTTAGGGTTAGGGTAGGGTTAGGGTAGGGTTAGGGTAGGGTAGGGTGGGATAGGGTTAGGGTTTGGTCAGGGTAGGGGCAGGCTTAGGTGAGGGTCAGGGATAGTGTAGGGTTAAGGTTAAAGTAGGGTTAAGGTAGGGTTAGGGTAAGGTTAGTGTAGGGTTAGGGCTGGGTTAGGGTAGAGGAAAGGTTGGGTTAGGGTAGGGTTAGGGTTATTGTATGGTTAGGGTAGGGGTAGGGTTAGGGTAGGGTTAAGGTAGGGTTCGGGTAGGGTTAGGTGAGTGTGAAGGTTAGGGCAAGGTTAAGGTTAAGGTAGGGTTAGGGTATGGGTAGGGTAGGGTTTGGGTAGGGTTAACGTAGGGCTAGTGTAGGGTTAGGGTTAGGGTAGGGTTAGGGTAGAGTTAGGGTTAGGGTTAGGGTAGGGTTAGGGTTGGGTTCGGGTAGCGTTAGGGTTAGGGTAGGGTTAGAGTAGGGTTAGGGTTAAGGTAGGATTAGGGAGCCCTACAGATTTTCCAAATTGCCTAAGTCCCGAATTGCTGAAGTCCCGAAACCAAAGTCCTGAATTACCAAAGTCCTAAATTGCCGAACCGAAGTGCCGAAGTCCCGAATTTCTAAAGTCCCGAATTTCGGAAGTGCTGAACCAAACCAAGGTGGCAAAGTCCCGAAATGCCGAATTGTTTTTCTTACCCAAATTTCCAAACCGAATTTTTGGATCACGCACATGCCTAGGAGATACTGTTGATAAGCTGAGCAACTAGTCAAGATATTAGTGTATATAATTAAATGCCCTATTCTCGGAGTATAAAATCCACAGACTTGCTTAGTCTGCTATTTGGCCTTAAATTATTTTCACAATAAGACAGAGATGCATATTGCCTTGTCTTCTAGGGCTGTGAAAGAATAGCAGCATTAGGTTTGGAGTGAGACTTGTTTAAAGTGGTTGTTGTTTCCTAAGTCTGTGTATCTTTATGTTTACGGTGTTGAACAGGACATGGAAGATTAACAGGAGGGGTCATGGGCTGAGAACATGGGATTAAATGGGCGGGGTCCAACCAGTGAGATGACAGTATAAGTTTGCAGTGATAGAGTCTAGCGCATCTTTAAATTTCACCAGCGCCAATGATGATTACTATTATGGGGTAGGTGTAATACAAGAAAGCCACCAGTATCATTTTGCGAAGAAAATTTGCTGTTAAATGTGATGAATCATTGTGAGTCTATTTGCCTTCTATACATTAGATAACAAGTTATGAGAATTGTATTTTACCTGCCCCTTAAGATGGGTGCTGAGACGTATATGGAATTTAACAATATTGTTAGATAGGGACCCATGAGTATTACACTGTGTACTTGCCTTTCCCTTTAGCCATTTTATCCCTCAAAATTGTAAAATGCAGGTTAGGACCCACAGGTATTAATGGTCTTACTGCTCTTTACTATGCATGTTTATTTTATTCCAAGAAATTGTAAAATGCAGGTTAGGACACACAGGTATTAATGGTCTTACTGCTCTTTACTATGCATGCTTGTTTTTTACTAGACATGTGCAATTCGTTTCGTTCCGAATGGCAATTCGGACGAATTTCAGGCAATTTGGACATTCGGATACATCCGAATGAGTCAAATTACACAGCGTGGAAAAATTCCAAAGAACTTCCCCACACTGTGTAAAATGACACAGAGCACTCTGATTGGCTGGATTTCAAGCTAACCAATCAGAGTTAATACACAAAACAAGACAAATGAAGGTTGCGCCAAAGCTGGCTGTAGTGCAGCTAATATGAACAAAGTCCAAATAGTGAAAAGCAAAGTCCAAAGTAGTATAAAACAAACTCTTTAGTGGAGCCTGATGGGGCATCAACGGCCTATGAAGAGGGATATTCTCTGTATGGATCAAATGGAGGCAGCTTTCCAGTATCCGTATGTGAAAAGAGAAAAGGATAATAGTGCAAATACGTCAAGTAAAAAGGTGGGATAGCAGGAAGAAAAAGTCTATGGTAGTCCTACTCATGTGTAGTTGAGCTAAACTAGCTCTAGTGTGGATGGCGTACAGCGGTACATTCCCTGCTTATGAGATACGTAGAGCGGTGTTGGTCTTTTTCCCCCTTTATGTGGAGAAAAAAGACAGATGATAGGGCAGTACGTCTAGTAAAGATGGTATAACAACAATAGAGACTAATATAGTACTACTCACGTGCGGTAGAGCTTGAACCAGCTCTAGTGTAAATGGCGTACAGCGGTATAATCCCCGCTTGTAGGATACGCGTAGAGTGGAAAGTCTTGTATAGATATATATATGATAAAAGAAAAAGGAGACAACTAATAGTGCTCACTGTATAAAATAGTATATAAGGAGTATATAAAATAAAATGGGTACTTACATATGATTGAGCAGATGAACTGCTCAATGACTTGGGCGTAATTGGTATAATCCCCACCTAGGATGTCTTGGAGTAATACTCAGCAGGAAGGATAAAAACAGGATACCAAGCAAAAATAAATAAATAAAATAATTAATAAAAAAGTAAAATGGCACAATCAAGGTTTATTAAAAGTAGCCAAAATACCTTTATTAAGAATACAGAATAAAATATTAAAATATCAGAGTGCTGCTCAATGTTTAATAGACATGCCCCTACTGTTTAAAAGACATGCCCCTACTCGCGCTATAGCGAGTAGGGGTAAAATTTACTAATACTAAGTAATTTTTACTTAGTATTAGTAAATATGACTGAAAGACCAATTTAGGTCTTTCAGCCTTTTGGTAGATAACTCCCTAATACCGTGGGAATTAGGGAGTTATCTACTAAGCGGCTGCAAGAGAAGTCCCGAAGTGCCAAAGTCCCGAAATGCGGAAGTTCCAAAATTCCGAAGAGCTGAAGTTGCCGAAGTGTCGAATTGCCGAAATTCCGAAGTGCCGAACCGAAGTCTCAAATTTCCAAAGTTCCGAATTGCCGAAGTCCAGAATTTCGGAATGCCGAACCAAACCAAAACTTTTCCCCATGCACATCCCTATTTTTACTGCTTTGTTTGCCAGATAACCTACTGTGAATAGGCAGCAGCAGTCCCAAACTTGGATTTTGGGACAGTAACCAAGCAAAATGACTCCTAAGGACCTGTCCTGCAAATCTGTCAGGTAGATTTCAAGATGCAGGAAGGTACATGAAACAAGGACCATGCACAGAGTGAACAGTGCATGGTCTATGTTGAGGGGGCAGGCTGTCAGTCATCCTGGTCAACCTCTTTATGTGTGGTCACTCCAACTTTATGATCAGACTTTCCCCTTTCATGGGTGAGTTTATCTCTGTGTGCAGCTTGCTCTCTTGCCTGACCACTACCATCCCAGAAGTGGCCTGGTGTATCCTGGTTTTGTGCTGCCCTAGGCAGGACAAAACTCAGGCGACCCCCTCCCGTGCCACCCCCACCCAACTCTTCCCCCCGCCCCGCCTTCTAAATACACGCACACATTCACTGACAGATACGCATACACTAACAGACACACACACACTAACAGACACACACACTAACAGACACATACACTAACAGACACACACACTAACAGACAAACACACACTCACTAACAGACACACACACTCACTCACTCACATTAACACTTTTTTACTTTACCCCCCCCAGCCTCCTTTGGGAATGCTGGGGGGGTCATATTTCTCCCTGGTGGTCCAGCGAGGGAGCACTTCCTCTGAGCTCTGTGCTCAGCTCCCTCGCGTGCCGCCTGCAGAGTGAGGCTGGGAGGTGGAGCCGGAATATGACGTCATATTCCGGCTCCCAGCCTCACTGTGCGGCGCGCAAGGGAGCTGAGCAGAGAGCTCAGAGGAAATGCTCCCTCGCCGCCCGCCGGCATGTCAGTTAGCCGCAAGGCTAACAAGACATTTGCCTTGGGCATTTGGGGGCGGCTTTTTTTTCCGCCCCCTGGAAAATGCTGGAAAATGCTGCCCAAGGCAAATGCCTTGTTTGCCTCGCGGCTAAAACGTCCCTGGATATATGTAAGGTTCAATAATGCTTTTGCACAGACTCAGCTATTAAAATAGGTGTTAAAATAATGGATGCCTCTGTGCTGTTTGGGATGTTGCAACACCTTGTATTTGCTTATCAGAAAAAAGAAAACAGGACAAAATCTCCAAAGAATTCAGTAAGGAATTAGAAAAAATGTAAAGCAAATGTATGCATAATGTATCAGTACATTCCAATAAATCCACAAAGCCTGAATAAATCTCATGTTATGAAATTACTATAACCACTTCTGACAGCAAATTATTAATTTAACATTGCAAACTGTTACTAGTGGAAGCTATTTTTTCTGTTTTCCTTTGGTACATTTTGAGCATGATTCTAATTATTTTACTTATTTAACTACTATGCCATAATCACAAAAATGGTTCATGACGTGTTAACTAATTACTAACTGTAATTTATCACAACTTATTTTCGCCACAGAAACCAATGGGAAGGGGGAAATATTGTTCTACCCAATGGCCATAATACGTTTTTTTCACATGCAATGAACTACTATTTAGTGAAAATATTTTATGAGTAAATGGGTCTGGAGCTTTTTGAAGGACTTAGTTACCTGTAAAATAATCAGCTTTATTTTAACTAAATTTCCACTGACTGCACAAATATCACCCTCCCCCCCCGCCCCCACACACACTTATTTACTAAAGTGAGAAGTCCAACTGAACTACAAGTGAATTTCAAATTTAAGGCCAAAGTAGCCAATCTGGAAGCATAGTTGACTTGAAGAAAATTTCCAGTTTGGCCTTAAATTTGGAATATACTTTGAGTTCGCTTTGAAGTTCCAGCAATTCTCACTTTAGTTAATAATCCTGTTGGTGGTGAGATGGGGATATTATTGAAATAAAATAGCAGAGTACATTCTGTTTGGCTTCACCTATTCCCTCATCCAGGGCCGATCCTAGGTGGGTGCAGACCCCCAAGGTGCTCTGTAGAAAGGCGGGTGTCCAGTGCTAGGTTTCACCCCTTCAGATAGATCCCACCTCCTCAACTTAGCCCTGCCCCTCTCAAGCAGTGCTGGCGGTTAGGGGTGGAGCAAAACAAAAAGGGGTGGGATCTATTTGAGGTGTGGAGCCTAGCGTCAAACACCTCGCCTATCTACAGAGCACCTGAGCAATCTCCACCCACCTAGGATCGGTCATGCCCTCACCTTTGTACAATGAGAGGGGTTAATGATAATATTTGGTGGTCTAATACGAACCCCAATACACAAGAAGGAAACCTGTATGTAATCGTGTAATTAATAAAAAACAAATAGTGAAAAACTAAAATCTACATTTCAGGGTTGAATTATGCATTTGCTACCTGCACTTTAGCTTTCCTGGTTTCCCTTTGGCAGATGGCATTATAACAGACAGTGGATGCTGAGATATGGTGCATCACTATTCACGCAATCATGCAGGTGGGTAACTCATTCTGCTTCCACCCTCTGTGTTGCATTGTTCAAAATATATTGCTGATACCAACACAATAAATATGGTGTTTTGTGTCTTTATGGTATATTCATTAAACATTGGATTGTAGCAAACTGAAAATTAACTTGACAACTTCAGGCAACAATACCCAATGCGTGACCATGAGCTGAGAATTTTTACAAAGCAGAACTTTATGCCTTAATTTCACAAGATGGCTTTCAAATCACTGCAAGATAGTTTTTAATGAACAAACTCATTTAGGTTAGCAAACAGTGTCCTTTCTTATACATATTGCTTTTATGTTTTCAAAGCATTTTTTAAGTTTCAGTTATAGACCAAAGTTCTGAAAACAAAAAGGCGAAACCAACAAAGTTATTTAAAAGACTAAAGGGTGAATTATATTGAACTACAAGCCAGATTACAAAAGAGGCCAAAATAATCCAAGTTGGAAATTAAGCTGGAAAATGTTTAGTAGAATATAGTTTTGAATTCCCTACAGCTCATTGTAAAGTGAGTAAACACAAAAATAGCAAAAGAAAGGTGAAGAGCTGAAAGTTCTTGTGCAGGGAAACCAAAGGCAGAAATCTCTTAAGCTGGGGACCCCTCTAAGCCCCATGGGGACCCCTCTCTAAGTAACCAAATAACAGGTTGCGCCAATATAAAAAACATAACTAAGAAAACAAATTACTGAATAAAAAGGGGACAAAATATATACTATAGCATATATAAAATAAAGTGAAATACAATAAAATAAAATAAAAATGAGGAATACAATAAAGTCCAGAAATTCTTCTAATTGCCCAAGTTCTTCTGGAGTCTATTCCATCGTTTTTGTGTGGATATGTGGAGAAAAGAGCGAGAAAGAAAAATACTGATAGTGTAGTATTTAGTATACTTGGTTAGTGACAAACAACAAAGTGCTTAAATGCCCATTCACATTTTAGGGAACTTACGTACAAGCTCCAGTAATATCGGCATGGAGCGGTAGTATTGGATAAAGCTGTAGGCCGAGTCAGTCTTATAGGCCCCAGTAGAACATGAAATAACAGAGTAAAATGGAATAGTGCAATAGTATAACTACAGGGTACCAAATAATATAACATGTACCCTTACAAGTGTAGAGCGTTGTATTAAAGCTCTGATTTTCAGGTATATGGTGGTATATTCTCCACCCAGGGATATAGTTGATACATTTGTCCTCCAGGGGTGTTCACATAAATAATAAAAAGGAGATGGAAAATAGTGTTCTCTGTTTAATATTTTATATGGAGAGAACTGAAAATATACTTACAATTTCTTGAGCAATAGATTTGCTTGGTATTTGCAGCGTGGGTAGAACAATTCCCACCAAGGATTTAAAATTAGTAGTTTAAAGAAGATGTGCTTCATGTAGTGCCAGGAGCAATGATAGAGTAAAATAAAAAAAATAAAAAAAAAATATAGGCTAGCAGGATCAAAAATAGACGGACCTCAGTACTTTATTGATAATAACAATATAAAAAAAATAATAAAAGAATCCATGATCTTGTTTCACCAATAAGACTTCCTCAAGTAGCTGTAGTGGGGATAATGCTGCATGCTGATATTACTGGAGTGTGTATTTAGGCTCTATAAAATGTGAGTGGGCATTTGAGCACTTTGTTGTCTGTTAAATATACTAAATACTCCACTATCAGTCTTTCTCTCTCTTCTACCCACATATCTACCCAACGAGGACAGATGAGACTGCAAAAGAACTCATGCAATACATTTTCTGTACTTTTTTTATTCCTTATTTTTCTTTTCTTTTATTGTATTTTACTTCATTGTATATTATATACACTGCTCAAAAAAATAAAGGGAACACAAAAATAACACATCCTCGATCTGAATTAACCCCTTAAGGACGCAGCTTCAGAAGCTGGACATACCCTTAAGGACTCAAGCTATTTTTGCATTTTCTGCTGTTTGTGTTCAACTGCAATTTGCATCGCTCTCATTTATTGAACCAACACATATTATATATCGTTTTTTTAAAGGACAAGATGGGCTTTACTTTGATGTGACTTATACATATATAAAATCGAATTTATTATTAAAAACATTAAAAAAAATGAAAAAAAAATGAAAAAAATATATATATTTTTCACAGTTTTGGCAATAATAGTGTGTGTATAATATGTCCAGCTTAGGAAAAGTAATTCAAAATAAATTCATTTAGGTGTCTTGTTTTTCAAAGTGCATAATATGTAAAGGTTTTCAGCTTATTTTAAAAGTTACAGGTCACAAAATACAAGGAGTAATATAAAATTTAAATGTGAAAATCTTTTAGAAGTTGGTATGTTTGACTTGTAAGTTTGACAGCTGTCACAGAAAACAAAATTGCTACACAAAAGTATATATTTATATAAAGAAGACATCACAGGCTATTTATTTAAGGGTATTTTGACACTTTTTACATAGCCATTTTCCCACCAATCTCTGCTACATATTGCAGTAAAATTGTGTTTTTTCTGTTTTTTGAAATACACACATATAACAAGGTTTTTTAAATGTGTATTTTGTAAAGCTGCTGTGTGCTATTCCTGGTCAAAATCCCATTTTGTGTTCAGCAACATCTGCTGAGTACAACAATACCTCCCTTGTATGCCTTTGCCACTATTTTGGGAAGCTACAATGAAATATAAGAGGCCAGATTATTTCAGTTTCTACAGTTAGAAAATTCAAAGATGGATTTAATGGACCTATGTCTTATTTTGGGGCATTATAGTAGTTTGGTTGTTCAAATGACTGCAAAAAGGCCTACCATTTGTGAAAGTAGACACTCCAGGGTATCTCATATGGCATATATTGTGCCTTAACATATCGCCATTTTTTCGCCATTATATGTCAAAGTTTGTGGTAAAAAAAATGTTTTTCGCATTTTTTCCTTAAGCATTACATTTGTGCTGGGCATTTTGTATATTTGATATGTTCCACTATGATCAAACACCCCTAATTATGCTCCGCTAAGTCTTCTGAGTAAAACAATACCCCCAATGTATGTCTTTGACACTATTTGGTGACGCTACAGTGCCATAAAGGAGACCTGACCATTTCAGTTTTTAGAGTAGAATTTTGAGAGACGGATTTGCAGGGCTTATGTTTCAATTTGGGCCATTATAGCAGTTTGACTGTTTCAAAAACCGCAAAAAGGCCTACCATTTGTGAAAGTAGACACTCCAGGGTATCTCATATGGCATATATTGTGCCTTAACATGTCGCCATATTTTCACCATTATATGTCAAAGTTTGTGGTAAAAAATGTTTTTTCGCATTTTTTCCTTAAGCATTACATTTGTGCTGGGCATTTTGTATATTTGATATGTTCCACTATGATCAAACACCCCTAATTATGCTCAGCTAAGTCTTCTGAGTAAAACAATACCCCCAATGTATGTCTTTGACACTATTTGGTGACGTTACAGTGCCATAAAGGAGACCTGACCATTTCAGGTTTTAGAGTAGAATTTTGAGAGACGGATTTGCAGGGCGTATGTTTCAATTTGGGCCATTATAGCAGTTTGACTGTTTCAAAAACCGCAAAAAGGCCTACCATTTGTGAAAGTAGACACTCCAGGGTATCTCATATGGCATATATTGTGCCTTAACATGTCGCCATATTTTCACCATTATATGTCAAAGTTTGTGGTAAAAAATTTTTTTTCGCATTTTTAACTTATGCGTTACATTTGTGCTGGGCATTTTGTATATTTGAGATGTTCCAATATGATCAAACAACCTAAATTATGCTGAGCTATCTCCTATGAGTAAAACGATACCCCCAATGTATGCCTTTAGTCGTATTTCCTGACGCTACACTGCCATATAGGAGACCTGACCATTTCAGTTTTCACAGAATTTTATAGGTTCATGACTCATTTTGGGTTCTAATAGCAGGTTGCTTATTCAAACTTTCCCCACAAAGGCCTACCGTTTTTTAAAGTAGACACCCCAGGGTATTTCAAAAGGCCCATTTTGAACCTTAGGGTGGAATCATTTTTTCGCTAGTGAGTACCAAGTCTTGTAGTAGTAAGCATTTTCTCTGCCTTTTTGGCACACACTTTGAGATTTTACTGCATAGTTTACAATCCTTAGGTGTGCTACGGCAGTATAATGCTTCATATGTCACTCAGCTATGTCGTCTGAGTACAGCAATACCCCCGTGTGCACCTTTCCCAGGTATATGTGGATGTTGGAGGGGCAACTTTGAGACTCGGCAATTTCAGGTCTGTTTCAAACTTTGAATTTTTACGCTGCGTCCATGTCCCATTTTGGGCATTTGACAGGTTGAGAATTCAAACTTCCCCAACAAAGGCCTACCATTTTTTAAAGAAGACACCCCAGGGTATTTCAAAAGGCCCATTTTGAACCTTAGGGTGGGATAATTTTTTCGCTAGTGAGTACCAAGTCTAGTAGTAGTAAGCATTTTCTCTGCCTTTTTGGCACACACTTTGAGATTTTACTGCATAGTTTACAATCCTTAGGTGTGCTACGGCAGTATAACGCTTCATATGTCACTCAGCTATGTCGTCTGAGTACAGCAATACCCCCGTGTGTACCTTTCCCCGGTATATGTGGATGTTGGAGGGGCAACTTTGAGACTCTGCAATTTCAGGTCTGTTTCAAACTTTGAATTTTTACGCTGGGTCCATGTCCCATTTTGGGCATTTGACAGGTTGAGAATTCAAACTTCCCCAACAAAGGCCTACCATTTTTTAAAGAAGACACCCCAGGGTATTTCAAAAGGCCCATTTTGAACCTTAGGGTGGGATCATTTTTTCGCTAGTGAGTACCAAGTCTAGTAGTAGTAAGCATTTTCTCTGCCTTTTTGGCACACACTTTGAGATTTTACTGCATAGTTTACAATCCTTAGGTGTGCTACGGCAGTATAACGCTTCATATGTCACTCAGCTATGTCGTCTGAGTACAGCAATACCCCCGTGTGTACCTTTCTCAGGTATATGTGGATGTTGAAGGGGTAAATTTGAGACTCGGTCATTTCAGGTTTGTTTCAAACTTTGAATTTGCATGCTGGGTCCATGTCCCATTTTGTATCAAACTCTAAGGCACTGTCTGTCACATCTCAATCCGCTGTCAGAATTCTCTAACTGTACTTCCTAAGCATTTTGAACTTTTTACACAAGAACTTTAACAAAACAATGTTATAATAATGTTATTTAATTTTTTTGTGGGGTTTTTTTATTTGTATTTTTACCCCTAGCATACACACTAAACTCCCCAATTTCCCAGGAACTATCATCCACCCCAATTAACTAAATAAAAGGTAAAAAAATAATAATAATATATATATATATATATATATATATATATATATATAGTCAGTGGTTAAATAACAGAAGAACTACAACAAGAATATTAATTGTATTGAGAATTTATTGGCCCTGAGTATGAAATAATTTAAAACAGTTCCCAATACAAAGGCCAGGCTGAGAGGGACAATCAGGGCAGTAGAAACTGGTCTCCGTTCGAATGCCTCTCTGGTAACACAGCCTGCACCTTTTCTGGGGGGTCTTTTTTGGGGGGGTTGGTGGTATCGGAAAGCAGAAGTGACCTGTCTGAATATCTCTGCTGCTAGGCCCTGCTGATGGCTCCCCACTGTGGCACTCAGTGAGCAGCACCGAAATTAGCTGGAACTGAAATGTAAGAAAAGTACATTTCAGCTGAGGATTTGCCTTTTTGAAAAGGATGAATGCGTTATGAGTAGCCATTTGCATTAAATAAATGCCCACTTTCTTATACCAGGCCCTGGTCTTTCTCATTATCAGATATGGCTGCAGCAGTTGATCAGACAGGTCAACTCCCCCCATGTGTTTGTTGTATTGCTTAATGCAGACAGGCAGCCGTCTTGTTTCGTGTCTGCCACGGACTGCGACCCTGCGTGTGTGTTCACTGTGCATGGTAGTCAGTATGAACACCTCCTTTTTTTCTCTGTATTTCAGAGCCAGCAGTTCGTCCTGGCATAGAGCAGCAGTTTCCCTCTTTTTAATTTTTTTCTCTGCCAGAGCCTTGGGGAAGCCAGTGCGTGTCTTGCGGATAGTGCCGCAGACCACAGTCTCAAAACAATATAGCATTTTTTGAAGGGGTATGCTATTGTAGTAATTATCAAGGTAGAGGTGGTACCCCTTGTTCAGTAGTGGGTTCATTAGATCCCAAACTATTTTTCCGCTAGTCCCAACTACATCAGGGCAACCTGGGGGATCCCGGTGGCTATCTTTACCTTCATATACTCTGAAGGTATAAACATACCCACTGCTACTTTCACATAACTTGTAAAGCTTGATGCCATACCGGGATCTTTTGGCTGGTATGTATTGCTTAAACCCCAGTCTACCCTTGTATTTCATTAGGGACTCGTCAATACATATATTCTTTTGGGGAGTATAAATTAGGCCAAATTCTTTATTAAAATGGTTAATTAGGGGGTGGATTTTATAGAGTTTGTCATACTGCGGATGATCTTTGGGGTGGCACTTCAAATTGTCATTGAAGTGCAGAAAGCGCAGTACTGATTCATATCTGGGCCTACTCATGGTCTGAGAGAAAATGGGAGTATTGCATACTGGGTTTTTGGACCAGTACATTCGGATGCTGGGCTTTTTTATAATTCACATCAGCATGGTTAGTGCCCAGAACTGTTTTAACTCTGGCACACTGGTGGGGTACCAGCTCCCTTTTGTGGCAAGGTGACTTGTTGCATTTTGTGCCAGATACTGCGCTGCATAAATATTTGTTTGTGTAACTATCTGCCCTAAAAAATCATCCCCAAGGAACAGCTCCATAAAATCCTGGGAGTTATAGCTGGTCACGTCTCCCTGAATACCAGGAGTCGCAGTGAACAGAGGGATGTCGGGGACAAAATTGTTAGGAGGCACCCAGATATCAGCGCCAGGAGCAGTGCCAGGGGTATCGTCACTCTCTTCATCTGTGTCTGGCACATAGTCACCCTCTACACTCTCTGAGGCAGTGTCGGTTGCCTCTGAGTCGGCTGCTAATATATTATATGCCTCCTCGGCACTAAACCTTCTAAGCATGGGGAAAGCTTAAAATTAACTTTAACTAAATAACGTATTTTTTTGTTTTGTTTATTAACTTTTTTTATACTTTTTTTTGTTTTCTGAACTTTTTTTAATACTTTTTTTTAACTTTTTTAAAACTCTTAAAAACTTCTAAAAACTTAAAAAAATGAACCCCTGTGGGTAAAAACAGAAATCAGATCACCGCTAAACACAGTGCTTACACCTAGCAAAGCAGAAATGCTTTGACTTAAAATAAACTTTTTTGCCTTTTTTTTCCTTTTTTCACTTTTTTTTCATGATTTTATAAACTTTTACAAACTTTTACAAACTTTTAATAACTTTCTAAAACTTTTAAGCTTCCTAGCTACACTAATGCTAGATTCCCCAATTTCCCCCTAGCTTCCATCCACCCCAGCTAACTAATTAACTGAAAATAATAGCTGAGGGTTAAAAAGAAAATAAAGTTAACCCCTGAGGGTTAAAAAAAAAAAAAACTCTGATCTCAGTAAAGTACTGTGATCAGTATTGTGATCACTGCTGCCAGTGATCAAAGGGTTAAACCCTTGTTAATTTTCAAAGGAAAAGGGGGTAAGGTTTTTCTTTTAACTTTTAAACACTTTGTGTCTGTCAGGGACACAAAATTTCAACAGATCCGTCTCTCTCCACTTCTAAACACACACAGAGGTGGAGGGAGGAGGATCAGGAAATCCCAGCAGCACTGTGATCGCTGTGACTGGCTGTCACAGCGATCACATGTGCTGGGACAGCGCTATTGGCTGATGCTGGGCTTCCTCAAACGCCGAGGCACCCAGCAACAGCGTTAACCCCACGATCGCCGCGATCGCCGCGATCTGGCGTTAACTGTAGTAAATGACGGAAATTTTCCGTCAAGCGTCCTTAAGGGTAGGTCTGCCTTGACGGAAAATTTCCGTCCAGCGTCGTTAAGGGGTTAATTAAATATTCTTCTGAAATACTTTGTTCTTTCCATAGTTGAATGTACTGACAACAAAATCACACAAAAATAAAAAAATGGAAATCACATTTTTCAACCCATGGTCTGGATTTGGAGTCACACTCAAAATTAAAGTGGAAAAACACACTACAGGCTGATCCAACTTTGATGTAATGTCCTTAAAACAAGTCAAAATGAGGCTCAGTAGTGTGTGTGGCCTCCACGTGCCTGTATGACCTCCCTACAATGCCTGTGCATGCTCCTGATGAGGTGGCGGATGGTCTCCTGATGGATATTCTCCCAGACCTGGACTAAAGCATCTTCCAACTCCTGGACAGTTTGTGGTGCAACGTGATGTTGGTAGATGGAGCGAGACATGATGTCCCAAATGTGCTCAATTGGATTCAAGTCTGGAGAACGGGCGGGCCAGTCCACAGCATCAATGCCTTCATCTTGCAGGAACTGCTGACACACTCCAGTCACATGAGGTCTAGCATTGTCTTGCATTAGGAGGAACCCAGGGCCAACCGCACCAGCATATGGTCTCACAAGGGGTCTGAGGATCTCAAATCAGTACCTAATAGCAGTCAGGCTACCTCTGTCGAGCACATGGAAGGCTGTGCGGCCCCCCAAAGAAATGCCACCCCACACCATTACTGACCCACTGCCAAACTGGTCATGCTGGAGGATGTTGCAGGCAGCAGAACGTTCTCCATGGCGTCTCCAGACTCTGTCACATCTGTCACATGTGCTCAGTGTGAACCTGCTTTCATCTGTGAAGAGCACAGGGCGCCAGTGGCAATTTTGCCAATCTTGGTGTTCTCTGGCAAATGCCAAACGTCCTGCACGGTGTTGGGCTGTAAGCACAACCCTCACCCGTGGACGTCGGGCCCTCATACCACCCTCATGGAGTCTGTTTTTGACCGTTTGAGCAGACACATGCACATTAGTGGCCTGCTGGAGGTCATTTTGCAAGGCTCTGGCAGTGCTCCTCGTGTTCCTCCTTGCACAAAGGCGGAGGTAGCGGTCCTGCTGCTGGGTTGTTGCCCTCCTACGGCCTCCTCCACGTCTTCTGATGTACTGGCCTGTCTCCTGGTAGTGCATCCATGCTCTGCACACTACGCTGACAGACACAGCAAACCTTCTTGCCACAGCTCGCATTGATGTGCCATCCTGGATGGGCTGCACTACCTGAGCCACTTGTGTGGGTTGTAGACTCCGTCTCATGCTACCACTAGAGTGAAAGCACAGCCAGCATTCAAAAGTGACCAAAACATCAGCCAGGAAGCATAGGAACTGATAAGTGGTCTGTGGTCACCACCTGCAGAACCACTCCTTTATTGGGGGGTGTCTTGCTAATTGCCTATAATTTCCACCTGTTGTCTATCCCATTTGCACAACAGCATGTGAAATTGATTTTATAACAAGACACGGAGGCTCATATTGCATAACCCTTTCTTTACTGTCCACCAATAGCAGCAAAGAATACAAATATAATGAAAAAATGAAGAACATACATTAACATAGGCCCCTCCCCGCTCAGGTCCCGGTATATTAGGCAGCACTTCCCTTCCATAACCCTCTTTCTTTGCTGCTCCGATCAAAGATAAGTACATGTCACTTCTTTCAATACTGTTTTACATTTATTGATATATTTATATTATCAGTATTAGTTGTTTTTTCTGTATAACCGTTAACTATCGTTATTGTTGTTATTGTTATTATTATTTTATTGGTATTTTATATATTTTATTAATACTTTATTAATATTTTGTATTATAATTTTTTCTATCCTGATTACCTTATTGATTCTTACTTTTATGGTATTTCCTCTCTACTACACTTGGTAGTTGTTTTTTGTGCCCAGGGTCCAGACCTCTCTGTCTTCTCTTAATCCCCGTTATTCGCCTACTTCATTGCTTTCCCGCATCGGCGCCATCTTGCGCACATTTTTCCTTAGCTGTCTTTTCATAGTGCACTCTCATCGCTATCACCGTTCGGCAGTTTAGGCCATTCGGCTGTTTTGCCGCGTTCGCCTGTTTCTTGCAAACGGCCCATTCGGCAGTTTTGCTTTTTGTCCTATACTCTCCATTGTATTCACTTAATTCACCTCTTTTAACCGAATGTTTGGTTTTTTTCTTTTATTCACATTACTTCATTTTACCGCGAATCTCGCGAGATTCTCGGCGGCCATTTTCTAACCTCCTGTCATCTTCCCTATTCCCTGTCAGAGTGTGCACTGGTCTGGGCCCTGGTGAGATCGCTTTTGTTTTGCTTGTTAGTACTTTGGGTGACTAACCCAAAAAACTGTTCCTTGTCAGTTTTTTCTTTAGATTTATTGATTCACTCTATTTAAAATGCCTAAACCCAGACTAAACTCTGGTTCACCTCCCTCTGGGGAGTCTGATACCCCACTCAGCAGGGGAGAAGGCCCTGTCGCCTCAGGTAATTCACCTGCTCGCTCCGACAGAACTACCCACTCAGATGGGACTCAGTTCTTAGCGCTACAGCGCTCAGTGACAGACGCCATTATGGCAGCCATGGGGTCCATGTCCTCTACTCTCTCCCACACCATTTCCCAGGCCCTACAGCCACGTCCTTTGGACGAGCGCTACTCGGGCTCCACGACGCCTCAGCCGCGTCCTCCTGTGGACCCACCGGGAGATTTACCCAGGAAAGCTACCCACAAATCTAAAGGTCCCTCTGCCTCCAGAAACACCATGACTGGCGTACCTTCGGTCGCCCCTGAAAGCGTGTCACAACCACGCAAGAGAGCCTTTCCGCGCCAGGCAGAACGGGCGCGGCTATGGAAATGTGCCAGAGCACAGGTAGAGAGCGACTCCGACTCAGAAATCGGGTCAAGTGAGGAGGCTAAGATTGAGTCTGACAGCGACTCCGAAGCGGATACCGCTCATTCAGGTTTTGACCTCCTTCCCTCTGCCCAGGCAGAGACGTCCGGAGGCGAACCAGGGACTAGGCACTCCGCGACCGCGGTGTTGCGGTCACCGGCCCGCCGAGCCTCACGGTCGTGCCCGATCGGCACGACCGCTCCGACTACACGAGCTTACCTGCTCGTTGGCGAGCCGGGAACCGCGCACGTAGTTCTTCCGGGCATCGCGCCCAGATCCAAGATGGCGCCGACCGCGTGGTCGCGTCTATTGCTAGCCCCGCCCCCGAGAATTATACCAACGTGTGCGTGACGTCACGACGTCAACGCACACGCACGTTTTGGGGTCAGAGGTCGCCCTCTGACCAATCATAGCCTAGAGAGGGGTATTTAAACCCCTAGCTTTCCCCATTACTTTGCCATGTCGTGGTTTCAGTTTCCTGGTTTCCTGAAAGTGCTGATTCTGTGTTTCTGATTTCCTGGTATCCTGATCCTTGGTGTTTCCCTGGTTATTCTGATCTCTGGTTTCCCTGACTTGGCTTGTTTTATCGGTATTGAGTATTTTCTGGCTTCCTTGACCTCGGCTTTCCCTTTGACCATTCTCTGTCTCTAGCGTATTAGTCCGGCCATTCTAAGGTCCGGTTTACGCTCTATCCTATTATTTTCCTTTTCTTACTTATGTATATGTTTACATAGTTTCTGCGTGCTGGACCACATTACTAGTCGTGACATTACGACATGGCCATGGATCCTGCAGAACTATGCAAGCATATGATCGCTTGTGAGAGTAGGGTGGAGGATATGGACCACAGGTTAGACCAATTTGCCCAGGCATTTCAGACCTTGCTCCAGAGGACTGCCTATTTAGAGGTTCCTCCGGTACCACCTGTGGTTCCGCCACCTGTAGTGGTTCCCGTACCACATAAACCACCGTCCATAACCTTGTCACCGCCCCCTCGCTATGGAGGTGATTCCAAGGAATTCAGAGGTTTTTTAAACCAAATTGAATACCACTTTGAGGCCTCCCCAGGTTCATTCCCAACAGATAGATCGAAAATTGGCTATCTGGTGAACCAATTAACAGGAAAGGCCTTAACCTGGGCTAACCCCTTATGGGAAAGTGGTGACGCAGTAGCCCGTGATTACAATACTTTTCTTACGGCCTTTAAGGCTACATTTGAACCTAAAGGCAGGGAGAAGAACGCTGCCAAAGCCCTTATGAGAATCAAGCAAGGCAGTCGTTCTGTAGCCGATTATGCAATAGAGTTCAGGACATTAGCATCTGAGGTTGATTGGACCAATAGTGGTCTGGTGGCTGCTTTCTCTGAGGGTCTAGCTGAGAGTATACAAGATGAGACTGCAGCTAGAGACCTTCCGGTTAACGAGTTTATTGCATACATGATAGACATTGATAACCGGCTCAGAGAGAGAGAGAAAAACAAACAACGTAACAGACGTTCTAATTTGTCCATAGCCCCTCGTTTCTCTAACCCAGTGGTGAGTAGCCAAACTCCTCTTCCGGAACCTGAACCCATGCAATTGGGTAGCGCTAAACTCACTGAGGCAGAGAGACAACACAGACGTAACGAGGGGTTATGTATGTATTGTGGCAAGAAGGGACATCTAAGATCGTCATGCCCGGTTCGGCCGGAAAACTTGCACACCTAAGGCACGTACGGGGACCGACCTTAGGTGTGATGTATATGTCCCCTAAATTGACTAAGAACCGTTTCCTTGTCAAAGTAACCTTATCTTTCAAGAACACTACTGTTCAGTGTGAGGCTATGATTGACTCTGGGGCAGCGGAGAATTTCCTAGACAAAGAATTCTCTGCAAAACATCTCATGCCCTTAAGACATAAAGAGAAACCTATAGCAGTCGAGGCCATTGATGGAAGGCCTCTTACCCAGCCTTTCATCACACACGAAACTCTGCCAATCACTATTTCAGTGGGTATTCTCCATTCTGAAGAAATGACCTTTCAAATTATATCTTCACCTACAGTGCCGATAATACTCGGTTTTCCTTGGCTCCTGAAACACAATCCACGTTTGGATTGGATTGAAGGAGAGATTGTGAGTTGGGGTGAGAGATGCAAAGGTGTTTGCTTTAAGCAAATCCCACAACCTATTTGCACCATCAATGTTCCTGTTACACCTCCCTTGACCACACAAATTCCACAGCAGTATATGGATTTGAAAGAGGTATTTAACAAGGTCCAGTCAGAAGGGTTACCTCCTCATAGACCTTATGACTGTACTATAAACTTATTACCAGGGACTATGCCTCCCAAGGGAGGAATCTATGCCTTGTCCCCCCAGGAAAATCTTTGTTTGGAGGAATATATTAAGGATGCTCTCAGAAAGGGTCATATCCGTAGGTCCTCCTCACCAGCCGGGGCTGGATTCTTCTTTGTCTCTAAAAAAGAAGGAGACCTACGCCCTTGTATTGATTATAGGGGTTTGAATAGGATTACCATTAAAAACGCCTACCCTATTCCCCTTATATCAGAGCTATTTGACAGATTGAAGGGAGCTCGAGTCTTTACCAAGCTCGATCTCCGGAGTGCATACAATCTAGTCAGGATTAAGGACGGTCACGAATGGAAGACCGCATTTAACACCAGAATGGGACATTACGAATACCTGGTTATGCCGTTTGGATTATGTAACGCTCCAGCGGTATTCCAGGATTTTATTAACGATGTCCTAAGAGAGTACCTTCACATGTTCGTTCTAGTGTATTTGGACGACATTCTCATCTATTCCCCAGATCTAGAGACACATCACGATCATGTGAGAATTGTACTGAAAACCCTGTTACTAAACGGCCTTTACTGTAAACTGGAAAAATGCCAGTTTGACCAAACGGAGATACAATTCCTTGGATACGTTATATCTCCGTCTGGTTTCCAGATGGATCCTCGCAAACTGGAGGCAGTCTTACAGTGGCCATTACCCAAGGGCCTTAAAGCTACTCAACGCTTTATAGGTTTTGCAAATTACTACCGCAAATTCATAAGGGGATTTTCCTCCGTGATTTCCCCTATAACCAATTTAACAAAAAAAGGAGCAAATTGTATATCTTGGCCCAAAGAAGCAAGAGAGGCATTTGAACAATTAAAATTTTTATTTTCCTCAGCACCTGTCCTGACCCATCCTGATCCATCCAAACCATTTATCCTCGAGGTGGATGCATCAGAAACAGGAGTTGGAGCCATTCTGTCTCAAAGAGAAAGTCCTGATACGCCTTTACATCCCTGTGGATTTTACTCTCGCAAACTCACACCTGCAGAGAGGAATTACGACATAGGGAATAGGGAACTTTTGGCCATTGGACTTGCCCTTAAGGAATGGAGGCATCTCTTGGAAGGTTCCAAAGAGCCACTTTTGATCTTTACTGATCATAAGAATTTGGCTTATATTGGGGACGCTAAGAGACTGTCCTCTCGTCAGGCTAGGTGGTCATTGTTCCTCTCCCGATTCAATTTCGTAATTACGTACAGGCCTGGTACTAAAAACACCAAGGCAGATGCACTTTCTCGGCAGTTTGAGACAGATGAAGTACCAGAACAGGTGATATATCCTATTGTACCTCCTGAATGCCTCATTGCCACTACTGTTTCCGAAGTGTCTTCTCCACTCTTCTGTGCCATAATAGCAGATCAAACTCAGGCACCTGTGGGAAAACCTCCGGACAAACTGTATGTGTCACCTCAGTTTCGAAAGAAGGTACTAGATTTGTTCCATGACAACCTCACAGCGGGCCATCCTGGAGTCCATAAAACTCTCTCAGCCGTCTCCAGGAGATTTTGGTGGCCTGCTCTTAGAAACGATATCAAAGATTATGTTGGGGCATGTCAAATATGTGCCGTTTCTAAAGTTCCTCCTAGGTCACCTCCTGGACTGTTACAACCACTGCCCATACCTAGTGCTCCATGGACCCACTTGGCCATGGATTTCATTGTGGATCTACCCAGTTCTAACGGGTTTAATACAGTTCTTATGGTTATTGATAGATTCACGAAGATGGCACATTTCGTCCCACTTAAAAAATTACCATCTGCCCAAGATCTAGTTCAAATATTCTTGAGAGAGATCTTTCGGTTGCACGGTGTACCCAAAAACATAGTATCTGACAGAGGTACCCAGTTTGTTTCTAGGTTTTGGCGTTCCTTTTGCAAACAATTGGGCGTCGAACTCTCCTTTTCGTCAGCATATCACCCTCAAACTAATGGAGCAGCAGAGAGGGCGAATCAGTCTTTAGAAGCTTATTTACGTTGCTTTATAAATGCCAATCAATCTAACTGGTATGAGCTCTTACCCATGGCTGAGTTCGCCAGAAACAATGCCACTCATGAATCTTCTAATCACAGTCCATTCTTTGTTAATCAGGGTTATCACCCCACTGTTTTACCTTCTGCATTCTCAGACACAGATATCCCCGATTTGAACACCCGTTTAGAATCGATTCATGATACCTGGGATTCCGTCCATTCAGCTCTGCAAAAAGCCTCATTCCGAGCAAAGGTCCAAGCTGACAAGAAACGGGGCGCTAATCCTGTCTATCTTCCAGGTGACAGGGTGTGGCTCTCCACAAGACATATCAAGCTTAAGGTCCCATCCATGAAATTTGCCCCTCGGTACATTGGTCCCTTTCGAGTTACCCAACGTATTAATCCAGTGACCTATTCTTTGGCACTACCGGCTCATATGAGAATAGCGAATACTTTCCATGTGTCTCTGCTCAAGCCCCTTACTTGCAATCGCTACACCAGGGTATCCACTCCTCCTCCGCCCTTGGTAGTGGGTGATCAAGAAGAATACGAAGTCCATTCTATCATGGACTCCAAATTATCCAGAGGTGTCTTGTCCTATCTCGTTGACTGGAAGGGTTATGGTCCCGAGGAACGTTGTTGGGTTCCTGCTGACCGGGTCCATGCGCCCCGTCTTATCCGGTCGTTTCACAACCGCTTTCCTCTTAAGCCGGGTCCTTCCCGCCCGGTGCGCGGTCTTCGAGTGGGGGGTAGTGTTGCGGTCACCGGCCCGCCGAGCCTCACGGTCGTGCCCGACCGGCACGACCGCTCCGACTACACAAGCTTACCTGCTCGTTGGCGAGCCGGGAACCGCGCACGTAGTTCTTCCGGGCATCGCGCCCAGATCCAAGATGGCGCCGACCGCGGGGTCGCGTCTATTGCTAGCCCCGCCCCCGAGAATTATACCAACGTGTGCGTGACGTCACGACGTCAACGCACACGCACGTTTTGGGGTCAGAGGTCGCCCTCTGACCAATCATAGCCTAGAGAGGGGTATTTAAACCCCTAGCTTTCCCCATTACTTTGCCATGTCGTGGTTTCAGTTTCCTGGTTTCCTGAAAGTGCTGATTCTGTGTTTCTGATTTCCTGGTATCCTGATCCTTGGTGTTTCCCTGGTTATTCTGATCTCTGGTTTCCCTGACTTGGCTTGTTTTATCGGTATTGAGTATTTTCTGGCTTCCTTGACCTCGGCTTTCCCTTTGACCATTCTCTGTCTCTAGCGTATTAGTCCGGCCATTCTAAGGTCCGGTTTACGCTCTATCCTATTATTTTCCTTTTCTTACTTATGTATATGTTTACATAGTTTCTGCGTGCTGGACCACATTACTAGTCGTGACACGCGGAGTCCGCCCTTGTGGACCCGTCGGGCGTTCCACTCTTCGACCCGGATGATTTACACCATCCGAGGTCGGCAGAGTGGCTCCCGGCTGACCATGTTGCCACATATTTAGAGAAGTGGGTGCGACACCCACTTAGTAAAGCGGCACGCAACAAATTGAGGGCAGAGTGTCCAAGGCCTGTTGTGCCTAACAAAGTTTGCGACACTCCAGAGGTAGACCCCAAGATGACCCAATTCCTTACCAAGCTAGGCTGGAACCCCCGTAAAGGGCTCGAATCCGCCTTGAAATCCTGCCAGGATAAGCACTTGGACATATTTGGCCCTTTGGCTAAACTTTTTGATTTGGCGGAAGGCGCCAGAGTGGAAAACCGCATGGTTGACCCTGAAGACCTACGTGGTTGGGTCCAGAGAGCAATCTGTATTGCAGGGAATCTTAACACCTCTTTATCTATTGAAAGACGTAAGGCTATCTTATTTAAGATAGAGCCCAAATTGGCGAACCTCGCCCTAACAGAAGCCGGTAAGGACGCCCAAGGCCTCCTCTTCGGCGATTCCTTTATAAAAGACTTGGGGCGTTTCGTTGGGGCATTTACTGCCCTGGATAAGGCTCAATCCTCTATGAGGCGAGTATTCCAGGGACGGGTCTCTACCAGGGCCGGCACATCCAGGAGCCGTCTGTCCGGCCGGAACTATTTCCAATCCCGTGGCACGGGACGAGGCTCTTTTCACCAACGCTCCCAATACCAGGAGGCTAACACCCGCCCCTCCTTCTTCCCATCTCGAGGACGCCCGTGGCGATCTAGAGGCTTCCGAGGACAACCTGGTTTGAGACGACCCTACGGTGAGTTACCTCAAACCTCATGTTTTTTCTCATGTTTGTGTAGGGGGCAGACTCCGACATTTTTTGCCAGCTTGGTCACAAATTACCTCAGACCCCTGGGTACTGACTACCATTCGAGGGTTTCACATAGAACTGATAGACAACATCGTACACATTCCCCCTCCTCGACCGATCTGCTTTTCACTCCAGGATCGCAGACGGATCGACATGGAGCTTTCCACCCTTCTTACCAAAAGGGCTATAGAAAAAGCACCTCCCGAACCCACAGGGGTCATAAGCAATATTTTCCTTGTGGAAAAGAAAGGCGGACAATTGAGGCCTGTCATAAATCTACGCCCCCTCAATGCCATAGTCCGATACCGCCATTTCAAGATGGAAGGTATTCACCTATTACGGGACCTTCTCCTTCACGGAGACTGGCTAGCAAAGCTAGACCTCAAGGATGCATACTTGACGGTGCCAATTGCCTCGGACTCCCGAGACCTCCTACGCTTCCAATGGCAACGAGAGACTTGGCGGTTTACATGCCTACCCTTCGGCCTCTCCTCAGCACCGTGGTGCTTCACAAAGCTACTACGTCCTGTCATGGCATGGCTACGCAGCCGGGGAGTTCGTTTAATCGTATACCTAGACGACATACTCCTTATGGCTCAAGATCGCTCCACTCTCCTTGCCCACCTACGGCTGGCCATAGACCTCCTCTCCCGCTTGGGCTTCGTTATCAATTGGGAAAAGTCATGCCTAACCCCCGCCACGCGTATGGAATTCCTAGGATTCCTCGTAGACTCAAAGGAGGCGACTCTGAGCCTGCCAAGGTCCAAGATTCTCACCATACGCAAGGAGTTACGCAGAGCTCTAGTTCGGCCCCAACTCACCCTGCGACAGCTGGCGCGGCTCATTGGCCTACTGGCCTCATCTATACAGGCAGTGTTCCCGGGCCCACTCCACTACCGGGCACTGCAGCGCCTGAAGATCGCACACCTGAGAACCGGTGCGTCTTACGCAGACCAAGTGTCACTGGACACCGAAACGAAAGACGAATTGTGTTGGTGGATTCTCAACCTCTCTGCATGGAACGGCAAGGCGATCTTCGGCCCGCAACCGGAATTCACAATCGATTCCGATGCAAGCCTCCACGGATGGGGGGCCCATTGCGACGGGATATCTACAGGGGGTCGTTGGTCGGCAGCCGAGTCACGGCTACACATCAACGCACTGGAACTTCTGGCAGGCTCCTTCGCCATCCGCAGCTTCGCGAGGGACAGAGCCCTAACCTGCATCCGCCTACGAATGGACAACGTCTCGGCGGTGAGATATGTCAACCACCTGGGGGGTACACAATCAGCAGTGTTGGCCACCCTGGCGAAGGACTTTTGGGAATTCTGCCTGGAACGGAACCTGATGGTTCACGCGGAGTATCTACCTGGTCTGCACAACGTCCAAGCAGACTGGGGGTCACATTATCTCTCAGACTCCAGCGACTGGAAGTTGGACACGGAGGTGTTCTCCAGTTTATCATCTCTCTGGGGTCCCTTTTCTATCGACCTCTTCGCTTCCCGACTCAACACCCAGCTATCTCGATTCTTCAGCTGGAGGCCAGACCCGATGGCGGAGGCAGTAGACGCCTTCCTGCAAGACTGGAGCGGGGACCTCCTATATGCCTTTCCACCGTTTTCCATGATTCCACGCTCCCTCCTTCAGACCCGCAGACACCGGGCAGAACTAGTCATGGTAACCCCATTCTGGGACACCCAATCTTGGTTCCCCCAGATTCTCGAGATGACGTTGGACTACCCACGGTTGCTACCGCCACACCACAATCTGCTGCTAGACCCGATGGGACGGTGTCATCCGCTCCGGTTGGACGGCTCCCTCCCACTCCTGGCATGGCGGATCTCCGGGGACCCTGGGAAATCCAAGGAGTTTCGGACACAACTAGATGCCTGTTGGCGGAAGCATGGGCCCCAGGAACTAGACGAGCCTATGGGTCAGCTTGGCGAGCTTGGACTGGCTGGTGCATGGCTAGGGACGTGGATCCCGTTTCGGACCCTGTAACCATGGTTCTGCAATTTTTGACGTCCCTCTTCGAGGCGGGGAAGGCTTACAGGACTATCAACCTTTACAGGTCAGCCATCTCAGCAATTCATCAAGGTTTCGATGGATGCCCGGCGGGTCAACATCACTTGGTGTGCCGGCTCCTTCGGGGCTCACGTTTCTCCAGACCACCCAGACCTCGCTACTCCACGTCATGGGATGTGTCCATTGTACTATCCTTTATCTCGTCGTGGCCCGCTAACTCAGCGCTCTCCCTGAAGCAACTTTCTGCCAAATTGGTCTGCCTGCTCTGCCTCGTATCCTGCAAGAGAGTTTCGGACGTTAGAGCCCTGGACTTCGATGCCAAGTCATACACCCCGGACGGGGTCACGTTCAACATTAGTCGCCGGACAAAAACCTCTATCAAGTCGGTGTCCTACCCCGCTTTTTCTACCTCTCCAGCGTTATGTCCCGTGACTTGCCTTCGCGAATACGAAGATCGTACCAGATGTCATCGTTCACAGGTATCCCCACAGCTGTTCCTATCCTTTCGGCCACCTTTCCGTCCGGTCTCTAGCACCACACTGTCACGATGGGTGCGATGGTTATTGGATCAGGCAGGCATCGATACCACGATCTTCGGCGCCCATTCGGTCCGGGGAGCCTCAGCATCCTCGATGATGACTGCAGGGGCTCGTCTGGAAGATATTATGAGGACAGCCGACTGGTCTAGGGAATCTACCTTCCGTGAATTTTACTTTCGCCCGGCCCCACATTCTTTTACGGCCGTAGTTAATCAGCTTTAAACTTGCAATATGAGCCTCCGTGTCTTGTTATAAAATTGCATGATTTTGCTATTACATGACGAAAAGTCATGATTTTATTAAAGACACGGAGGCGAGTATTGTCCCACCCACGTTTATTATTCATGTCTCCCCACCCCTTATTTCGTAGGTTGCAACGAGTCACATGGAAGATTTGGGTACGGTAAGTGGGGCCATGTCTCAAGGATAGGTTTATGTTTTGATAGGCTTACTAATCACACTAAGATGTGGGTTTGTATTTATTTGGAATTTTCTCCTCAGTTGGTACCTGACAATAGTTGCAATTATCGATCTTAACCTCTCGGCTCCTGTCTCTTTATGTTTTCACAGCCTAATCCAACGAGATGGCATGCTGTTATCCAAGTTGAATGGACTCTTCCCGCTGAAAATCTCTGGTCCTACAGCTCATCTGGTCGTGCTTCCCTGTTGTGAGAATTTCTTATTTGGACTATTGGACTCTGTTTTCGTTCTTGTTCGGACATTGTTACTAAGTCGCATCTTCAGAAAGAGGGTTATGGAAGGGAAGTGCTGCCTAATATACCGGGACCTGAGCGGGGAGGGGCCTATGTTAATGTATGTTCTTCATTTTTTCATTATATTTGTATTCTTTGCTGCTATTGGTGGACAGTAAAGAAAGGGTTATGCAATACTCGCCTCCGTGTCTTTAATAAAATCATGACTTTTCGTCATGTAATAGCAAAATCATGCAATTGTCACTCAGTGTTGCTTCCTAAGTGGACAGTTTGATTTCACAGAAGTGTGATTGACTTGGAGTTACATTGTGTTGTTTAAGTGTTCCCTTTATTTTTTGGAGCAGTGTATTTTATATGTACTTTTTGTTCCCTTTTTATCCAATAATTTGTTATATTAGTCTATTTATAGTGGCACAACTTGTTGTTTGTAATATCTGTATAGTGGATAAACCCTTGTAAGCCTCATAACATATAGTTTCACTCAAAAGCACTGTAATATAAAGAAAATACAAGAAAAATGAAGAAAATAAAGAAGGAACCATGCTAAATGGATATCTTAATGCACGTGATGCAGGTGCACTGGTTTCTACCAAACCTCAGGCAAGTAACGTGATCCCTCTGCTAAAGCTACCAAAATGTGTGTCATGTGAGCTGCATACGTGGGAAGACACATAAATGAAAAAAAATACATACCTGCAGCTGCCTAAATGATACAACTTTGTATATCTGTCTACATTTCTCTATTATTTCAAATGTGTTTCAAAAGGATGGACAACCTGTGATTTCTCATGTTTTCAAGTATTTCCTGGATAGCATAATAAATAAATTATTAGTATTTTAAATGTAGAACATACTTAAGACAAACTTTAACAATTATAGCTGCATTTTGATTTAAGCTACAATAGGACAGATGTTTACTTTAGGGATGTTAAAGGAGCATTCAAAGGTGGCATTAAAATAATTTTTTAATAATTATGGAAAAACTATTTATGTAATACACAACTGTCCCCAGCTTGCACAGTGCAAGCCAGTGGCACAACTTTGGGTGGACAATGCACTTAAAGGGACACTATAGTCACCTGAACAACTTTAGCTTAATGAAGCAGTTTTGTTGTATAGAACATGCCCCTGCAGCCTCACTGCTCAATCCTCTGCCATTTAGGAGTTAAATCCCTTTGTTTATGAACCCTAGTCACACCTCCCTGCATGTGACTTGCACAGCCTTCCATAAACACTTCCTGTAACGAGAGCCCTATTTATGCTTTCTTTATTGCAAGTTCTGTTTAATTAAGATTTTCTTATCCCCTGCTATGTTAATATCTTGCTAGACCCTGCAAAAGCCTCCTGTATGTGATTAAAGTTCAATTTAGAGATTCAATTCAATTTAGAGATTGAGATACAATTATTTAAGGTAAATTACATCTGTTTGAAAGTGAAACCAGTTTTGTTTTTTTCATGCAGGCTCTGTCAGTCATAGCCAGGGGAGGTGTGGCTAGGGCTGCATAAACAGAAACAACGTGATTTAACTCCTAAATGACAGTGAATTGAGCAGTGAAATTGCAGGGGAATGATCTATACACTAAAACTGCTTTATTTAGCTAAAGTAATTTAGGTGACTATAGTGTTCCTTTAAGGAGACACGTGATGGGTATTGCTGAAATACCAGCAGCCTTGGAGGAAGTCAGTGCCAGTCACTTCTTCTCACCTGCATAGAGAGAGTCTATGCGGGATGTAGAGGAGTAGGCAGCACAGGCAGCAGAGGGGAGAGAAGCAAGTAGAGAGCTGCTCCACACCCCACTCTTCCATCCGCCTCAGCCAGCAGCTTTTGGACCCCAAGCAAAAAGGTATGATAACAGGAGGGTGGCTGCAAATAAAATATTATGACCTGATTGTGTTTGTGTGTGCTTTTGTATTAGTGTATCTGTGTGCCAGTGGGTGTATGTGTATCTGTGTGTCAAGGTGTATATAGGTGTCAATGTGTCCTTCTGTGTGCCAAAATGTCTGTATGTGTTGGTGCATTAACCTGAGTATGTATGTGTCAGTGTGTGTATCTGAGTGTGTGTATGGGTCAGTGGGTGTGCCTGAGTGTATGTATCAGTGTGTATGTATATCTACACAACAAAGCACAACTGAATTTAAAAGCCAACACGACATACAAACACACCCCTGCATTTAAACCCAAGCACTACACACAAGTAAGCTACTGCAGTCCAATGCAACAGTTCGTACAAATACATCCCTACATGCACACAAATTCTAAATAAAAAAACACTGCTCACATAAACAAAACTACAAAGATGAGAAAATGGTAGATCCCCTAGTAGCGTAGCATTGTGGGAGCTGTACGACAGATGGAGATCTACCTTTTGGTGTTGTGCTTGAGAGGGGCATCCAAACGTTTCTTGCACTATGGCCCTCTCTACATTAGTTGCCCCACTGGTGAGAGCACATACAGGAAGCACTTCAGCAGTGCTCTCTGCATTGTGTGCTCTGAGTGGGGTTGGCCTGGAGGTTGTCAGTCAGGCCATTATAGTTGCACAACTTGCAACCAGCCCCAGGACTCATCCACTCTGCCATGATCTCATACCTCCCTGACCTCTTTTACTATGCATTTGAGCTGTTAATGTTGCTGTGGCCCTTTGTTCTTCTCTGTTCTAAATGAGCAATAGTGTGCCTTAAAGTCCTTGTAATCCTCCAAGCTGATGTCTTTTACATGGAAACACTGAATCCAGTGCTTCTCTATAAGAACCTTTAGAGATATTCAGTGTTATAATGCTATGCGGAATTATGCTGAATGTGTGGACCTTTTGGTTTTTGAAGGTCTTAAGGCAGAAGTACCTCTAATGTCTCTCTGTCTATTACATTGTTTGAGTAAAGGGACAGTATCTATGACATTTAGATATAGTGATTTTGATGCTTACAGTGTTCCTTACAGTGTTCTTTTCATTCTAGCTCTGTCATATTTGACAGACATGTTCAAATCTGTCTGCTCTATTTCTGTCATGTTCTAATTGGATTTTAGTCCATCAAACCCTTCTTCCTTGAGCCCTGTATTCTATATTTATGTAGGCCTTTAGTCAATCTGTGAAAGTCACATCTCACCACACCCGATTTCATACCAGGGCTCAAAATTTCCACCCTTCACTATCCACTGCTGAGTGACAATTCAGCCCTGGTAACTAAGCCATGTATCATCCAGATTATTGGGGCCTGGCTGACAGCATTGGACTTTAAATTAAAATGTTATGAATGACTAAACAAGATAGAATGAAATGCATAGTGTGATTATTGACATTTTAACACATTTATTCTCAATGTATCTTTGAAGCCATGACATGGATCAATTGTTCCTCAAACCTGAACAGAGATTCTGACAGAATCACTAGCTTACTAGCATTTGACAAAGATATGCACGTTTCTCTTTAATCTTTACTAGACCATTCCCTTAAAGCTAGCAGGAGCCTAGTACAGTCAACAGCACTCTTCAAACTAGCACTTTGTTTTCTGAAGCATGGAAAAATGAATGCGTTCTTCGATTGGAAGGAACAATCCATTTCTGCCTTAGTTCAGCTCCACTTCTTCCATTTCTTTGTTTGAGTTCAGTGGCCCAAGTGGAAACAGAATTCAAACTGCTCTGGTTAATTCTTTGTATAAAAAAACATCTTCTCCCATCTCACCTCACATTCTCCATAACATTGTCAGGTTATATTAGTACAGGAAAAGTGAAATTGTATGAGCATCAAGGTAATTAAAGGATTGTACTTACAGGATTTTACTCAGCGATGAGTAATAGATTAATGTGAAAGCATCTGCTTTAGGCCACTATTAGGAGATATGAAGTAACAGTAATATCACACACTTCATAGGAATATTCTGGGGTGTGTTTGATACATATCTTTTTACGAAATCTTACATAAAAGCACAGTGGCTTTCATATACAATTCCATTTCTAGGCAAGCAGCTGACAAATATTGCTGCAGGTTATGTCATGCTGCTATAAAACCTGGTTCTAGATTTGAAATGGTTTTGACAAATAAGCACAAGTACAAAAAAGCAGCACAATGTAGTTTATTGAATCCATGAGTTACTTTTGTTATAATCAAAATAATGCAGAATTCCTGATTACAGGAAAGTATTTGTCTACCTTGGCCATTTTAATTGATAATGCATTGCCAGAGCATGCTATAGTTTTCCACTTGAGAAGGGTAGGGAGGTAGCATTCCTTTTTTTTGTTTTAATATCTATGAATGCTCTTGTTCCTTCTAGGACGCAGCTCGTCCCTTTTTCCATTTTTGTTTCTTACCTGGATATCTAACTATTTTCGGAACCCTGGCCCACAATACTTTCACGACTCTACTCTAAGCAGAGCAATTTGTTTTTTCACTCTGCTTTTCTTCCTAGTTCGCATCATCGTCGACTGCAGAGGTAGGCAAAATTCGGCACTCCAAATGTTGTGGACTACATCTCCCATAAAGTTCTTACAGCTAAAATGCTGGCAAAGCAAATTCTTTATGCTGAAGGGTGATTGTGTGTCAGTATTGTAAAAACTATGGTTGAAAGGAGGTTTAATTGTCTATTATCAAAGGAAAAAACAGTGAATAATTTTATACTACACAAAGTGCCAACTTCAATATTAAACCAAATTGTGGACGCCTCTACATCTTAAAGCAGTAATCAGAAAGGAAAGAAAGGTACTTCCCTAAAATCGACCTAGAGATTATCCTTTGAGTTTAGTTTTTGTTCTAATTTTTATGGAACATTACTGTGTTTTTAAATAATTTTTTTCTTTGATGTTAACATTATCCAATTAGTCTCGTATTCTTCATGACTAAATTAAACTATATGACGCAACTCATTTTCATATTTTGCAAGAGCATTTCACGCACACCAAACACTCTTTGCATAATGTTCTTGAAAAAATATTTAACCTCTTGTTTATTTTTGAACTCGGACTTAAAAGAAATTTCCGTTGCCATGGAAATAGAATGGAACTGGAGAGAATGACATTATACCTGATTTTCAAGTCTATATGTAAGTTGAAGAAGCTGTTGGCAATTGATCAGTAGGGTATGTTCTCTCAGACATTCTACACATTGTGTTTGCATGATATTACAAAACAAAAACTGAGCATTTATGTAGAATGTATGTAAGAGTAAGTCTTAGTTTTAAGCACTTAGCATTGTTGCAAGGTTCTTGGTGTTTAGAGAACCCTGAGCCCAATCTCATGTCTGTCTCATAGTTCCAGGTTTCATTTATCGAAGTTGTACCTATCTATGGAATGCCAAAATCATGGTTTGCACATGTGCTGCCTGCAACTTGGCTGACATTAAAGGAAACTGTCAAGGCTAAAATAACGCTTTTTTAAAAGAGCTTGAAATTCCATCTCTAAATTGTGCTAGTAATTTTGCTAGCAAGTTTATAGATTTATTTTTTACCATCTGAATTTCAATTCCTCGGCAGACACTCTGTGCTGAAGGAATTGAGAGACAAAGAGAGCAGAAGAAGTCCCTCTGTTCTCCGCCCATAGCGGCCACAGCGCAAGAGCTCTGGTTGCTATGGCAACTCCCTTGCCAATGCTGCTTGCGTTGGCAAGGGAGAATAGAAATGGAGTGACATGACTAAGCCAGTGTGTCAGTGCCATGAAAAATAAGAGAGAAGTGCACGGGGGCCTGAGAAGTGTTACACCCACCTCAGTAGTGAGATTGTGGTCAGGGCTAAATAAGGCGTTACAGTTTCCCTTTTAACACAACTTGGTTCCCTAAACTGTGTAGCAGTTGTGTATAATCTGCTATAGGTTACAATAGCAGTTTGAATCATCCTGTGTGAATATTCGAACTGCTTTTTTGGGATAAACTACTTATCACATAATTCCTTACACCAGGCATAGGCAACCTTCGGCACTCCAGATATTTTGGACTACACCTCCCATGATGCTGTACAGGCATTATGGGTGTAAAAGCATTATGGGGGATGTAGTCCAAAACATCTGGAGTGCGGAAGGTTGCCTACCCCTGCCCTACACTATACTTATAGGATAGGATTTATCCCAATAAGCGAGAATGAGGCATATATGATTGGAGGTTTCAACCTCATGTGGGAGGGATCTGCTTGCGGCTGCAGGCAGGACTACCAAACAGGGATTTGACTGGGAACTTCCAATACCTTTTTTTACTTTAACATTTTTAATTTCAAATTCATCAACATTTATGTGTTGTCTATATCAGGGGTTCCCAACCCAGTCCTCAAGTATCCCCTACCAGTGCAGGATTTAGAGATTACCCTGTTGTGTCTAAAGTGTTTTTTTTTCTTTTTCTTTTCTATAAAAACCTTAGACACAACTGGGTAATGCCTAGATCCTGGACTGTTAGGCGGTACTCGAGGACTGGGCTTGGAACCCCTGGTCTATAAAATCCATTAACAAATATTGGTTTCCATTACATAAACCAGCCCTATTAAAATGTACATATTTTGCAAGGGAACAATACATTATAGCAAATTACATTACAGTTTAACTTTTGCTTATTTGAAAGTAGCAAAAAAAGTTACTTAATAAATGACATAATACCCTTGCCGTTTGACAACTGAAAAATGAACATGCGTCTTTACAAACACATTCTACATTCAGTGCTGGTCACTGTTGCCGCACTGATAATCAGACTGTTGGTGCGAGATGTCATCACCAGCATATATCATAGTCAGGCAGTGATGGATTGTGACAAGGTGACAGGCAAGTAGTGAAGTTCTCTTAGGTCCTGCTCCTTGTCCTTATACCTAACTCATTGTTTCATACTGTGGGTATGCAGATCCATTTAAACTGTGCTCACTAAAAAGCAATTCACTAAAAGTTGTGGTATGTATTGTCAGCGAATTATTAGATATTGTTCTGCTTGCTAATACTTACAATACTTGAATTACCTCTCTGTTTGCTCTCTCAGCTGTTGCCTGGTTTCTCAACATGTGGTAAGCGTACACCAAATACAAGGGGCATACAAAGAGCCAGCCGGCTGGCCACCTTAGAGCCTACCAAGAGGCAGCAGACTGTGTACTAAGGCAAAGTGGACACCTGCTTACATGGCTGGCGGGTGCCTACTCTGGCAAAATACAGAGGCAGTAACCGGGTTGTGAGGGAGCTGTAATCTGTGTGTTCTTCCAGCATTGCTCCCTCTTGAATGCCGGGAGCTGGGTTTTGGCATCACCCCAGGCCCGGCATCACTAAACGGCCCATGAGAGAGCATAGCAAGAATACCATAAAGATGTGTGTGTCAAATCAGTGAGAGTGTGTGTCAGTTAGTGTGTGAGTGTGTCTGTCAGTGAGTGTCAAATCAGTGAGAGCGTGTGTCAGTGAGTGTAAATGTCCTCCGTGTGTGTAAGTGTATGCAAGTAAGTGTATGTGTCAGTTTCCTTTGTGTATAAATGTGTGTGTCAGTTTCCCTTTGTGTAACTATTATGTGAATAACTATTTTATTCATTTTGTGAATTTTATTCTTCAGACTAATAGTTTACGCACTCCTGCTTACATATACAATATTCACATTATTCAATATTTATTCTTAAAATATTCTTCACTACCTTTAAATCAGGCTTGTTCTCCAATATGGGATTGACTCACATATCAGTGTCTACACATTTCATTTGGAATTAAAATCATTAGAAATTACTTTCTCGAGACAGGGATGCTTAGTATTTTTTGTTTTTTTAGACCTGTAAGGGAATTTCTATGTAAAAGGTTGAGAAACACTGAGCTTTTGTAATCCTCCTGAGCCATGACTGGGTAACCTAGACTCCCAGGAGGAAAGGAAACAACTAGAGTTTTGTCTGGGACAGAAAGGGATGAATATGGAAAGGGGGATTCACCATATTGCAAGAACACAATTAAAAAGACAGCATTTAAGATAACTTAACAAATTATAACATACAGAATGATTATAGAATATAAGAAAAACTATGTAAAATGCTATATAAGATCATGGTAAATATGGTAAATAATATATATCAAATCAGATGACACTTTGTAAATAGCATTTGCAATGATAGCTTAATATATATCTAGTATGAGATGAGAGGGCATATTGGTGTATGGAAAGACGCTGGCCACTATAAAATGAAATATGGATCATGGAATGCCATATGACTTGATCTGTAATATCTGTGATATGTAAAGGAGCGATATTTATCGCTTGACTATATGTGTTGACTGCACTCTAATGAGAGCTGCATATTGCCGTCTTCATTAAAAAGTGAACTGGGCTAAACGTAAACTGAAGGCCGTTTTAGAACGGTTCCACTCAACCTAACCGATGAGTGAAACTGTTCTTGGGCAATAAACTATGCATCTCTTAAATCCCTAGGCAGAGGTTTAAGTGATAAGAATAGACCCATTCCAGACCAGAATTAAATGCCCATGATTGGAGGTCTCTTGCACATCTAGTAGGAGTTTGTCAGCAGCCACTAAAAAGTTATTCAGGTAGAAACTTTAATCCAGAGCAAGGGAGATGGAGAGCATTGGCCCTTTACTATTTTCTCTGGGGGAGGGAGGGGGGATTACCTTGTTGCACATCTCCCCCTTCCCCCCCTCCATTTACCAATAGTACAGAGATACCTATACAATACGAGCGGAAATACAATATACAATATAACACAATACAAAGATACCTATACAACACACAAGGCTTGGTAGACTACAGATATGCCCATATAACAGGTAGAGCTGAGTAAAATACAGAGATAATAATACACAATGAGGAGATACTCATACCTATCCCACACATCCAGCATCACTGTGCTGGATTACACAGAGTTGCAATACAGATATCCCCACACAGTACATGGCTCTCTTTATATATCTTCCAAGCCCTCTCTTAGATCTCCCTTACATGATCTCATCTTCAGTAGTGCTCTTGCTTTGATAACTAACTTTCTATTAAATATCGCTGCTGTTATGAAACATGTCAGCTACTCAATTAGCTCTCAACACACAACGTGCACATGGTTAAAGCATCAAGGTACTAATAGATTCCAACTATGTCAGGTACTCCTGACTCACTATTAGCTATCAGCACAGTGTGCACAGGGTTAAAGCAGCAGAATACCTATAGACTCCTTTTTACCTTTAAAGCTGGCAATATAATTAATCTGCAGTATTTATATGAATCCAAGAAGTAGCTGACATGGTTAACAGAAGCAACAATCATTAGAGACTAAAACAGATTGAAATCAGATCAATCTTCAGAGTCACAGCCCCAGTCCCGCAGTGTGAAGCTTCACAACTTTTCAACTAGTCACAGCATGTGTGTCTCAGGTCTCAGCTGTAGAGTGAATGTGCACTTTAAAGAAGATGGTAGATATGTGCAATATGAGTTATTGAAACTATTAGTGACAGGTTGCACAGTGCTCTCTGTTTGAAATGATGTCCTCCACTTGTCACTCCTGGACGTCCCTGACTTTATATATGAAATATATATTTGAGTAAATCCCCATGCTTAACCAGCCCTAAGGCAGTCACAAGGGCTATCAGGGAGACAACAAGATATTAGACACTTACATTTGGCAGGGGCCAGGAGTTGCTACTGCTGTGCTATCTCTGTGTTACTACCTAGATGACTTCTTGGTTCTCTCTCCTGTGGGCTCTTACCCACTCCCTGGTGCTATCAGGCAATTATGTCCCCTGAATAGAAATGCCAATAGCATGTCTCCCCTCATGGGAAGCTGGCGCTGCAGCACGAATGGCAGATCAATGGAAAACCTGCATGTGCAAAACCTGCTGAAACAGGCAGATTATAATCCAGACCCATTTTTTGACAAGCCTAGATGCCCTCAAGAATGCAGACAACCCCCCCACACCCACCCCTGGCTCAAAGTAAGCATCAGGGAGGGGGGAATGAACAAGTGTTTTTTTTTTTTTATTCAGTCCCTATGCCATCCTATTAAGGAGTTAGGGACTGTAGTAATTGGGTTAGTGACTGTAGTAGGGAGGTTCTGGCCCATAACCTCCCTAATACAGTCATTAACTCCCTACTACAACATATAACCCACAACTGCAGCCCTATATATACTATAGCGCCTTACCCCCACTACAGTCACTATCCTTTATATGTAGCTCCTATCCCACACTACAGCCCCTACCCACAAATACAGCCCATAACCCCCAATTGTAGTCCCTGTCCCCCACTACAGCCCTTAACCTACCTGCCTACCTACTACAGCCCTTATAATCAAACATCATCCCCTATCCCTGCATCCCATATCCCTACTACAGCCCCTACCCCCAATACAGTCTCTATTCCTCGACATGCAGCCCTTATCCCCTACTACAACTACATAAACCCTTTCCAAAATTGCAGCCATCCTCGACACTTCGGCACCTAACTCCCTACCATACCCCCTATCCCCCACTACATTTCCTAACCCCTCATTTACAACCCATGCCCTCGACTATAGCTCCTATCCCCCCCCACTTAAAGCCTCTGTTCCCACTACAGCCCCAAACCCCCTCTTACACCCCATACCCCCTACTACACCCTCTATTCCCTTACTACAGTCCCTACCCCCCAAATACAGGCACTATCCTCCCCACTACAGTCCCTCACCCCCCAATTGCAGCCCACATTCCCAATACTACACCCCCTTTCTTCAACTACAATCATCCCCTGACTTCAGCCCCTCCCCCTACAATATTTCCTACACCACCCAATTGCAGCCCATAGGAAGCTGGTAGCAAAGATGGCACCAATAAGCTTGTTGTTGGCAAAGCTGGCACTTCAGGAAGAGGATGACATGTTACCTGCTGAAGTTGGGTGATGTCAAAGATGTGGCGTGGTTTCCATAGAAAATGGATGTGGTTAAAAGTGTTATGTTTGTGAAGGGGAGGAGTTATCAATATAGCCATGCCCACACAGTGGCGACAAAAATATTCTTGCACCCAAACGTCAGTGACCCTAGGATTGGTCCTGCTAGAGACTGAGTGCCTTTGACCCCTTAAGTACCAAAAGCCCGTCATCTCTGACATAGAGGTATTGTCAAACACAAGGGGTACAATAGTAGAATATAACATCTAAGAAGGAAAACATTCAGGGAGCAGAATAAAAGCAATCTAAGATGGACCATATAGCTAACATAGTTAGGATATTATATTGCTACAAATTTCTATGCTTTAGGACAATTTGTTCCATCCTAAAAACAATATCTTGACCATTTCCAGTTTGTTGCACCTAGAACATAAGTAAACTGGCTACGAATTGTGTAACTCACAGGGAAGTGTCTGCAGGGCAGAAGGAAGATTCTGTTAAATCTTGCAATAATTGAAAACAAATACTACTAGTTATAAGATATAAACAACTTGTGTTCTCAGACTTAGTCAAAAGTTTCTCTGACAAAAGTAAAGTAAAACGTCAACATAAAAAGGAAAGTAATCAGGCACTTGCAGCAAAGGATTATCTGTTTATGGGTGCAAATAAACTAGCTAAGCTGTGTACTTGAAATCAACATTATACACTCAGGTTCAACATTCCATCATACTTATAGTCATTGTCCTGATCAATGAGGACAATGTATTAGGAAATCCAACTACTCAAGTAGCAACATGATAGATCATGTTTGTTGTACTATTATCAAAAAGGTGAAATACTGTAGAGAGTCCCCATTCCAGTCCTGGACTGGTCAAATTACACCTCAAACACAACACAACTGAAACCGACCTATTTACACAAAAACACGCATGTCATTAAATCCACTTGTGCTGCACAGAAAAAATACATGGTATTTTTCTAATTCCAGAGCACTTCAGCAGGACTCTGCACATAGGCTGTCCTGGAAGAGCTTTGAACCTCCATGCTCACTTTGAGGGGGCATGATTGTCATTGGCCCCATCTTTTCCCTTTGGACTACTGTAATTGAAAATGCCCAGGCCACATTTTTTCCCAGGCCCTGCCCAAGTCCATGATAAGTACTTTTGTAGTGCAGCTACTTTTGTTATTTGTTCTATATCTCCCATTGAGCCACAACGGACAATGACTGAAGAGGGCCTGTGTCCCCTTAGAACACAGCTGCTCGTGAGATCTGAGCCTGTCCTTATCTGGCTCTAACCCATGTGAGTGCATTTCGATTATATTTACACTCACATTGGCTTTATCTAAAATACTACACTATATTGTGTTTTCTTATTTATCTAGCATACTGCTGTATTCATTCCAAAATTGCTGTATATTAATTATGTATGTTAAATTTTTTTGCGCTCCACTACTATCACTGCTGGTAACTGGTTTCCACTCAGTTTCTCTACATCCACTTACTCTGTAGCGTATGTTATGCAGGAGATACACACACTTTGTGGTTGCTGCTAATCTTTTATATTTAAGTATATAAGTTCCTTTATACAGATCACTTTGTATTTTTTGTCCAATATATAGATGCACTTGCACTACAATCATGGCACAAGAACCCTGCAGAGAGAGCGCAGAAACAACATTCCATGCTCTACTCAAAGTGGTCTGGCCTGCTTGATTGGCACGCAGCCTGGCCTTTGTTTCTATTTCAATTGTTGTTGCATCAAACTGGATAATGCAGTGTTCACATGAATGTTGGAACGCAATTTGGAACAAACACACGGTTGGCTATATGCAAAGACTCCTTAGAATCAGCTGACTGTGGATAGACCTAATTCAATTGGATTAACTGGACTTAATTGTGATACATTCCAAGGCGGAGGTCAGAGGAAGGATAACCACGGGACCACCAATGGATGAAGCATTATGGGAATCTTTAAACTGGTATTATTGTATTTTTATGGTTCTATTTATTTACTTTATATATAAAGAAGTCCTTATGTGTAGGGTAAAACACATTAGACTGGTAGCAATATTTATACAACTTTTGTTTTTAAATATCAGCAATACATTTTCTATCTTTGCACCCATCGTTTCTCGTTAAAGTTATTCATAGGGGAGTGAAATAATGTGCCCAGGAAGTGATGAGAGTGCAATCCCAAGCTCTCCGTTATATAGAAGGAGGCACCCTATCGCTGACTTTATCATACATATGTTTGTGAAAACTGTGTGATAAATGACACGTTTCAATAAAGATACATGTGATTTTATCATTCAAATACTATAAAAATCTTTATTTAAATCTTTGCTCCTGATAAAAAAATGATAGTTAAAAAAAGCAATGGCCTTTTAAATTTCTGAGGGAAAATTAGACCAATAAATTTATTCCAATCAATTTACTAAGTTCAGACCATGAATAAAGAAATATCTACGACTTCCATGCTCTCCTTATTTTATCGTGTCCCATACATGATGTAAGGCATAATTTTCTCTGATAAGGGTGTGGTTAATGGGCGGATTAGGCCGGTGCACATTATCTCTGTGTCTTGTTGAGTTAGCTGAAGACCAACTGAAAGGACATAAAGTTAAAAAAAAAAAAAAAAAAAAAACTTTTCATCTCGTTTGCTTACATTTTTACACAATTCACAAATTATATGACCGGGTTTATGTAAAATAGCAATTAAAAGGGTTTAA
The DNA here is from genome assembly GCF_036172605.1 of Pelobates fuscus. Taxonomy (NCBI): domain Eukaryota; kingdom Metazoa; phylum Chordata; class Amphibia; order Anura; family Pelobatidae; genus Pelobates; species Pelobates fuscus. The sequence goes on along the minus strand of NC_086320.1, from coordinate 331,828,460 downwards.
TTGATTTACAAGGTAATTAGTAGTTTTGCACTAGGCTTGCTCTTTGTATCTCAATACCACACAGGTATTGAATGGCTAAATTGATTCTAAAACAGCTATTTGGCATTTGAACAATTCTAGAATACAGTCGTTACTGTATAATCTTGAATTGTCAGGAATTAATAGAGAAGTTTCAAGGACAGATTATCTCAACTACTATAATGTTTAGTGAATGGCTATGACTGTGTTACATGAAATCATCAAGAAAAAAATGGCTATAGACACATAAAGATGGAGAGTCCCACATGATCAATAAATGAAGAAAAAGGATGCTATTTATATTGTGACTACTTTTCCTGTGTACTTGCAAATAATATTTAAATGAGATGTTTTGGGTAGTGTAATATGACTCATTGCTCTTAATCCTTACTGTAGGTTATTTCATACTCGCTCTAAGAAACAAGGCTCGTCTGATCTGATCACACAGAGGAGCTAATGTAGTTTAAATTGCTGACAACCTTTAAGGAACACTATAGTGTCAGGAAAACAAACATATATAGTTCTAATATCACTATTTAGTAAAACAAACATGTATAGTTCTAATAGCACTATTTAGGTCATCGACCCCCCTATCAGAGTAAAAGGTGTTTTATTTACCTTTTTTTGAGCTCCATGTAGGTCTTGTAGTTGGCCCCACCACTGCTCCACTTCTTTGGCTGAGGTCATCAAACTTCACAATCTCAGCCAATCCAATACCTTCTTATATGAAAGCTATTGAGTATGTGCAGCAAAACACCTCGCTGTGCCAGTCAGCATCTCCTCATAGAGACACATTGAATCAGTGCATCTCTATGAAGAATGTTCAGTACCTCCATGCCGAGCATGACTGCCACTGCCACTAGGGTTCCACTGCCACTAGGGTTCTTCCTAGGCAGCATTGTGAATACTACCTTTTCTCTGAAAAAGCAGTGTTTACATTAAAAAACCTGAAAGGACATACTATACACACCAGAACAACTACATAAAACTGTAGTTGTTCTTGTGAGTATAGTGTCCCTTTAATGCTGGTCATGATAGTAAGGTGTCAGAACATACACATGGTATAACAGCTTGCTGCGTATGGGGCTGCATAGCCACAGAATGACCTGAGTGCCCATGATGACCCCAGTCCACTACAGAAGGCACCTACAATGGAGACGTGAGCATCATAATTGGACCATAAAGCAATGGAAGAATGTTGCCTGGTCTAATGAATCACATTTTCTTTTAGATCAGGTGGATGGCCTAGATGTGTGCTTCATTTACCTGGGGAAGAGATGCCAGCAGGACGTGCTATGGGAAGAAGACAAGCAGCTCGACGTAGTGTCATGTTCTAGGTAATGTTCTGCTCGGAAACCTTGGGTCCTGGCATTCATGTAGATGTTACTTTACATGTACCTCCTACCTAGAGATTGTTGTAGATTGTTCCATGTACACCCCTTCATAGCAACGGTGTTACCTGATGGCAGTGGCCTCTTACAGCAAGATAATGCACCCTGCCACACTGCAAAATTTGTTCAGGAACGGTTTGAGGGACACGACAAAGCGTTGAAGGTGTTGCCTTGGCTACCAAATTCCATAGATCTCAATCCCACTGAGCATCTTTGGAATTTGCTGGAACAACAAATCCTATCCATGGAGGCCCCACCTCATAAAATGCAGAAAATAAAATATCTGATGCTAATGCCTTGGTGCCAGATACCACAGAACACATTTAAAGTTCTTGTGGAGTCCATCAGGTGTAGAGCCTACACGATATTAAGCAGGTGGTTTTAATGTTGTGACTGATCAGTGTATAAGTGCACAGTCTATCACTGAGACAGTTAAAATAAAAATCTATTTTTTTTTTGTCCCTGTGGCAGTTTTCTCTGTTTAACAAGTGGCAGAAAACACATGACAACAATGTTTGCTACTTTGACAGTACATTTTTCTGCTTATCTATATTTGTTTTCCAAGACTGCTCATGAATACCACATGCATTCTCTACATTCCTTGAACCATTTTGACAAGGGGAAAACATAAAAGGGAATTGTCATCAGGAGTAACTGTATTTAAAAGTTTAACCTGAGGATTTAACTTCATATTTCGGCTGAGGGTGGAAATAAAGGTGCTCTCACGCAGGCAAATGCTCACACAGGTCAAATGTTTTAATCGTAAACATTAATTTATGTGCTAAAAAAAAACTAATGAAGGTGGGTGACTGGTAACATGATAAAAAACCCTAAAAAGGGTGAAAAATGTGGCCCCTCTTTAAAGCAAGTCAATGGAAAACTGGCAATTTTTGGGCTGGTGCAAGTGAAAGTGAAAATGCCTTTCTGTTTTTGCGCACAAAACTTTCTGATATCTTTGTGGATGGTCCTACCTACACAAGGCTTATAATGTATGAGTTTGATAGTTGGAATCTGCAAAGATGACATCACATATTGTTTATTTATTTAATAATTTACTGGTATTTATAAAGCTCCAAACATATTCTGTACAATTGGGAAAAAGACAATACAATAAGGAGGAGTGTATAGATCGAATGTAACATAACCCGTTGAATGCTGCACCTGAGATTCAGTAATAAGAGTGAACTACTAACATTGTTTCCCTATTTGAAAAGAGTTAGGGTTAACTTGCAAATTTCTATTATAAATGGTAAACATACATCATACCGTACAACAGTGCTTTAATTTCCCTTCCCCTTCTTCCACTACGGACTAAGAGACTTACTTCTAATAAGTGATGGCTTCCTGGATAAGCTGTTAAAGGGCAGCTTGTCATGTGCAAAATTGAGGCCGTTTTTGTAATCGGTCCAATAAGATAGCATCTCAGACATGCAGAGAATATCCCATTTAATGTCGAACAGGACATCTGAATGGGATGTCCAGTGTTTAATAATTAAAACAATCTTACAATCTCATTAAAAGTTACTAGTTTAGAAAGTAGCCTGGAGGTAGTGAGTCTGTAATTAAGTTATATACATTAATGTGTATATGTGCATGTTTCTTTGTAAGTGTCCAAATGTGTCTGTAAATGTATTTTTCTGTGGGTATGTTGAACTGGATTCTGTCTGTTGGACCAAAATTTGTAAGTGTGTGTGTAAATATATATATATATATATATATATATATATATATATTATTATTATTATTATTATCATTATTATTATTATTACTTTTTATATAGCGCCAACAGACTCCATAGCGCTTTACAATATTATGTATATATATATATATATATATATATATATATATATATGTGTGTGTGTGTATAATTGCATGTAAGTGTGTCTGTACGTTTATGTCTCTGTAAGTAAGTTTGAATGGGATTCTGTCTGTAGGACCAGACTTTGTATGTCCATATGTTAGAAATTAATGTTGCACTAAGCATAAACTGAAAATTCTAAACCTAGACCTAGGAAATAATGCTATATAAAAGGTATATAAGAGCGGAACGTGTATTGAGGGGATACAATGTCGTTATGGGGTTCTGGAGGCATTCATAAACCTTACCACATTACCTATCTATCTATCTGTCTGTCTGTCTGTCTGTCTGTCTATAATCTATCTCTCTATCTAGAAAAAGAGAGAGAGATACTCTAATACTGCTAGTTAATTATAGAATGATTGATAATTTACTTATACGACTATAAATATGCAATATACGTTATAACAACAAAAGAGTAATTTTGCTAAAGTGGAAATAATTTCACGAAACATGAAACATGCCCTCTGTGCTGAATTCTTTCACATCAAATCCTTTTTTAAATCACACATGTAGTCACGAGCTTTGAACCAAGTCACTGTAACTGAAGGTATAGTGCTTTGTTCTTATTATTCCTGTATACTCAAAGGAGTTTAAGGTGGGAATGTGAAAGTAGATTAAATACGCTTGTGAATGCAATAGCAAGTATGATTAGTTTTGTATAGGTCATATCATTCCACCTCCTTTGTTATAATTTTCTGTTATAGTTTCTGTCGATACAGGATGTGAATGCATTTCTGCACATGTTTAGTGCACCAACCTATTGTTGGAACAAAACATTTTTCTGGGACAGTGATTGTCTTCTATGTGTTACAAGAAAAATGTAACTTAACAAGACTAAACCAAAACAAAAAGAAAATAATAATGTTGTACATCAAACAAACACAATACTGCAAAGGATCTATTGACAATGAAGAAGTTGATATACAAATGACTTGTAAAATTGAGGTCAAGTAAGTATATTAGTTAATGTTAATCATTAACTAATATAGTAATGTTAAACATGATTTGGAGTTTTTTCCCTCAAAACATTTGACTATTTTAAGCAGTATAGAGGAATATGTTGGGTTACAATTCCAAAAACCCTATTGAATGTTGCATTTGAGAAAGAAAATAAACTTTAATAAGTAACTAAAACAATATTATTCTATAATCAACAAATAATTAGAACAATATTTATATATTATGTGTATATATATTACATATACGTATGATATGTTATAATCGGTTTGAAGTAAAATCTACAAAATAAAGCTAAACAAGAAGCAAAGCGTTCAAGTTAAAGTTAAGTTCTTCCATGCCGAATTTGTAAAGAAAACCAATTCATAAACTGGAAAGTATTGCAGCTATGAGCCTTTTTTATTTTTTGTCAATCACCTTTTTATAGATATATCAGAATAGGATTACAAAGAGTGTACAAAAGTTAGGCACATAAAGACATCGCATTAAAAGAGGTGTACCATATGATTATAGACATACCACAGCTGAAACCGCAATCAGACATGTATCCCATTTGAATAAACCTAGGATGTTTTGAAATATTTCCACAAAAAAAAAACACTAGACACGAACAGCTCCAAGGAAAATGTCAGCAGTAGAAAAGATGGGAAGTGATGCTGTCGATGTTTGTACATGGTTGGTGGGTACAGAGTAATCCAGAATAATGAGGTCGAAAGGGATTTCGAATGATTGAGTTGAGTGAGGGAATCCTGTAATTATTTTGAAGGTGATGTAGTTTGGTTATATTCAAATATATTTTCCCCGAAGTTGTCAACTTTTTTCAGCATGTTTACAAACCTAGCATCTTTTGTAGAAACATGGTATAAAGTTCATAATTGGAAATATTACAAACCCCCAAACATTAATACTGATGGGGAACTACAACTGCTATCTCAAATTACTAAGACTGCACATCTGGGTAATTTGTTAATCATTGGAGATTTTACTTATCCAGACATGGACTAGGCCAGAGCAGACCAGTAGTACAGTTAAGGGAAATAGGTTATTAAACATGTTAAATGTAGTAAACGGAGTAAAAATGCTGAGCTATTTACAGCTGAGATGGGTGTGTTAACCAATGAGGATCAAGACAAGGCAGAAATTCAACTTTTTCCCATTAATATGCCAGGAAGAATAATTTATGGCTGTTGATTTGCAAATCCCTGTTAGAAAAGCTTTACAGCAAAGAGGTGATTGGTTAACTCATGAAAAAGTGCGACAGCAATTAAATAAAGTAAATGTAAGCAAAGCTTCAGGGCCAGATGGTGTTCACCCATGAGTACTTGGGGAATTTATACTATTTTTAAACTTTTAGGATTCTTTTCTTTCAGGAATCATACCAGAGGACTGGAGAAAAGCAGGTGTGGTGCCTATATTTAAAAAAGGTTCAAAAGCTCAACTTGGGAATTACAGACCTGTAAGTTTAACATCTGTATTTGGTAAATTATTTGAATGGCTTTTTATGGATAATATTCAAGAATTTATTGTGATCAGCAATATCATTAACATAAAAGTGAGGGTTAATTGGTAAGTAAGTGTTGGGATGTGAATATTGGTGAGAAGGAGATATTCACATCCCAACACTTACTTATCAATTAACCTTTTTAAGGGATGTAGGAATGTAAATGGGATAGGCTACTTGACATTGGAATGGGTAATTGGTTTTGATATTTTGTTAATGGGCAATTTGTGTTTTATAGATTCCTACAGGAATGTGAACTACATATTAATGTATTCTAGAGCTTTACAGTAATCGACAGCACATATGAGTGTATTATAGAGATCTACAGTAATATGTAGTTCATATGAGCATACTATTAGCTCCACAGTAGTGTGCAATTCTTACGAGTGTATTATAAAACTGTGCAGTAATTTGCAGTATCTGTCACAGCCCCCGGCTCGCGGCCACATGTGGTCGCACCCAATCGGTGTGCCCACACTAAAGAATTACCTGAGTAGCAGCAAGCCAGGAGCCGGACCATTGGGGCATCCATCCCTTCACACGCTGGATCCATAATGGTGCCTAGCGCGAGTTCGCATCCATTTGTAGCCCTGCCTCCAAACATTATGCGAAAGTGCATGTGACATCACAACGTCAATGCATACGCACGTTCTGGGGTCAGAGGCCAAGCTCTGACCAATCACAGCCCAAAGAGGGTTTTTTAAACCCCAGAATACCTTAGCTTATTGCTCTGTGGTGGTTTCCGTTCCTGATATCAAAGAGTGCATTTTTCTGATCTTGTTATTGATATTTCTGTTTTTTAACTTCGGCCATTCCTGACTATTCTAATTTCGGGTTTCCCTAACTTGGCTTTCTTATCGATCTTGTGTATTTCTGGCTCCCTTGACCTCGGCTTTTTCTTGACTATTCTCTATTCTTCAACATATTAACCCGGCCATTCTAAGGACCGGTTTACACTCTGTCTGTTTTCCTATTCTATGTAGATGTTACATAGTTCTGCGTGTTGGATCATATAGTTGTCGTGATAGTACCTATGAGTTTATCATAGAACTCCACAATAATATTTAGTCTGTTTGAGTATTACAGAGCACACAACAATACAGAGTTTTATCTCCATGTGTAAATAGTCATTTTTATTCTGTTAATCATAATCTAATCTAGCTGTGCTCCTCCCGAGACGGAGCTCTGAATCCATCCTTGGATCCTCAGTACTTCTTTACTCTTCTCTCTTCAATGTCTTTACTGTTGAAATTGTCTCGACTACTTTTCTATGAAATTTATGTAAAAATGCCCGATGTGCACTGAACTGTGTTTTTATTTAACAGAACAAGTATGATTTCCTGAGGATGGTTCATGACCTTTCTTCCTGTACATGGTTTGTTTTTATGGAATAACTCTCTGTAAAGTTGCCAATGGATTATATTATGTCATGTGTTTTCTCAAATGTGATCTATAATGAAGAAAAAAAAATTGCTAAATTAAGCTATTTTAGTATCTTTTATTCAATAAAATGTGAATATTTTATGTATACACATTATTTCCATGTATACATGATATGTTTATATGATATGTTGGCAAAGTCCATTTATGAACGTGAACATGTTGAGCGGGTTCCAATGCATGTCTGTATGTTTGATGTATGCAACCCAACCACGACCTTGCTCTTTTTATTTACATACAGGAACGTTGGAAGGTTTCTTGTCTCAGTGTCCTGGGATTACTAGTCTTAAACACAACTCACTGTTTTCTGCTCTATGTTGCACTTCCTCTAGGTTTTACTCTGATCTTCTAGGCCTGATTTGCATTTAGACTTTGGAAGGTCATTAAAATGACATTATTGGCAACAAGACCATTTCATCTCAGTGAACTGTTCTAGGTGCCATGTTGTTCCTCTTGTTTCAACTCCTTCAGTGTAAAACATTGCTGTTTTTGGTTTTTTAACTGCTCATTCTTTTTTCCCCCTCTATTGCTCCCTTCTTCAACTAAATAAAATTATCATTTAGTGACTGTCCCATACCCATCAAGCATCTTTTTGTTCCCATCAATCATCTCTTTTATTTTGTGCCATGTGTGGATTCCAGCATCATGAATCAAAAGAACATGCTCAGCCATTGCGCATTCATGATTTGGGTAAATTTTGGCTCGGAGCTTGGGGATTTGACCAATCACCCAATTGGTCCAAAACCAGATGAATAGTAGTTCAGAACTAAATGAATCTTTAAGTCTAATATCTAGATATTTATGGTATTCATCAATCTAGGAATAATCAGAAATTCACTCAGGAATCGCAAATTCTGCAATTCAGTTACCTTTTCCGATTTGGACTAAAATGTGGATTTCCCAATTTAAAAGCAATTCTAAATTATTGGATAATCCTGCAAGTCTTTTGTAAGTGCAGTAAATATAATTATATTTCTTTTTGTCATTATAAACAAATTACCACCTGAAACACATAAAGCACTTTACCTTTGCTGAAGTTTTATGTAGAGTGTTTCCTCTTTTTTTCATTTTATATGGTGGCCAATCTCGACATAAATTAGCACATTGATAAATGAACTGTGATACACCTTCCTGGTAGTCAGGCAGACAGCCAGAATGTATTTATACTTGGCAGCAGGTGCACAAGCACATTGTGCTGAGTGTCTGCCATTGAAAGACTCCTCAGTGAGCTGTAATAAATCCCATTGAGGAATCTGTGACAGCAGTGCACAAGCTCGTATGTCCCACAAACTTTATTCACCAGCACTGGTGAGAAAGTCTTTGCCAGCAAAAAGGAGGACTGCTTGCCATAGCTGCAGATACTACATCTGCAGCTATTGCAAGCTAAGATTTCCTATCCCTCAAGGAAAACATGCAATACTAATTACATGTATGTTTTCTTTGGGGTTATATCTATTATTGTTTTGTTTTTATTTTTATTTTTCTATGTTTATATTTTTTTATTATTTTTTTATTTATTTTTTTAACATATTTATATATTTATTTATTTTTTATTATATATAAATATATATATAATGAAAATTATATATATATTTAATCAATATCATTGTACGTGTATTTTGATATTAATATATATATATAATTATGTATATATTAATATTAAAATACACGTAGACAGTGTATGCATATTTATGTGTATGTGTGTATATGTGTGTATATATCTACTTAGATCATATATATAATAAATATATATATGATCTAAGTATATATAATTTATTTTTACACTGTTTTAACATTTTTTATTTTTTTTTCAGACAGCAGGGGGAGTACCTGTCATTACAGGCACTCCCCCTGCTGGCAATGCCTTGGACGGCTATGCCGTCCATGTGATCGCAGGGTCCTCGCAAGGACCTCGCGATCACATGGCCCTGGGCGGCTGAAGAGGACGCAGGGGGACTCCCTGGGCTCCCAGGTAAGTCCCCCATACCGCGATCGCCGGCGTGGGATCGCCGGCGACCGGGTAAGTACATAAGATCGCAGGACGTACTATGCCGTCCTGCGGCTTTTAGCCACCAAAATAAGGACGGCATAGTACGTCCTGCGGTCTTAAGGGGTTAAACCCGTGTTCTCCAATCTCTGGTACTCCAGATGTTGTTGAAATACAACGCCCACAATTCTTTGAATGGAATAGACAGTCAGAGAATGATGGGAGTTGTAGTTTAGCAACATCTGGAGGGCCAGAGTTTGGAGAACCCAGCTTTTAAACCAGGAGTCCTCAAACTCCGCCCCCCCCAGATGTTGCTGAACTACAACTCCCATGATTCTTTGAATTACATAGATAGCCAGAGAATCATGGGAGTTGTAGTTCAGCAACATCTGGGGGGCCGGAGTTTGAGAACCCCTGTTTAAAACTATCAATGTGTGTTTACAATTCCTCACTGACAAGTCTTCTAGAATCCCTACAAGCATGATTTAACATTGTTTCTTCAAAATGAACATACTGAACCATGGAGTGTGGAATATATTTTGAAATATACCCCTTTGCTCCTATTCATGTTTAATACAGTTACCAGAGCCAAAGTCTTTATATGGTTTATATAGGTGTTAATGTCTTCAAACAGACTTCCTACTTTCACCAACATAATTATCCCAGCTGCTAGAAAAACATTCGCAAGCTGCTGGAAACTTGGAACAAGCTCTGTTTTAACAATATGGAAGAAAAATGCTGTTACAATGTTGTTTTTACTGAGGCCTTAATATATTTTTTAACTGCTCAGCCAGTAAATAAGGGAAGGAAGCTGTTTGACGCATGTGGATTACTAACACTGCATCGTGGGTAAATTTTTAATATGAATCACAGAGACTCGCCAGCTCAAAATGTAAATACAGATCCTGAATTATAGGACATCAGAAACCTGGATTTCAGTAGCATCTAGAAAGTGTTGGTTCTGTGGCTTTGACGCTGACATACAGTATATTTATAATGCATATATTTAAATTGTGAATAATGAGTTCCAGCCTGGGTTGTGACGGCACAATCTTTGCTGAATTATCCTGACACCAAGAGTTATCAGTAACCTTATAAACTTGCCTGCTCAAGTGCTTTATGGTTGAGGAGTATCCCATTTAAAAGGCACTTTATAAAAGTGCAGTTTGTGCATGAGGGGTACAGTGTGTGTTTGAGGGGCAGTGTGTGTGTGGTAACCACGGCAATGCTCCTAGTTCGCAAGAGGAGTACCCGGCGGAGCTGTAGGTTAGAGCCCCTCAGTGTCCTCTCTCCCTCTCTCCCCTGTCGGCTGTCAGCAAAGTTCTAGTGGGCCAGAGAGGGAGATCTCTGATCTCCCCTCCGGTCCTGCAGAGCCGGCAGGGAAGAGCACAGTTCCGTTGCTCTTATTATAGCACCGGGAAAATATCGAGCGGCGTCCCTGTGTGCCCGTCACAGCGCCCCAGGACGCCAAACCCTAGGCGAAATGTTCCCAAATCACAAACCAACTGAAGTGCGCAATGGTTGATCATAATTATTTTGCGTTGTAGTTCTGAATTTTGCCCATTGTCCGAAAAATTAGATGTTTAATGAGAAAAAGAGATGATTTTATTCACAGGTCAAGTGAGAAGACCAATAAAGAGGAAAACAAGGAGGTGGAGAAAAAAATCTATGTTTAATAAATATATAATATGCAAATAAAGATTTTTTTTACTCCTCCTCCTGTTTTTCCCCTCTATTGATTACTTTTTCTCATTTGATTTGTGAACCAAACAGTGGGAAAATGTGTATATATATACTGCTATGCCTTATAAGAAATCAAATCTGCGCCATTTTCTTAATGCCGCTAAGGCCTTGATTCCTGCCCTTTGGAAGACAGTTGAGAAACCCATGAAACGCTGGCTACAGAAAGTTGAGGCAATTCAGACTGTGGAGGGTCACATGCTGCTATTGTTGGCATAAGTAGCAAAAATGTTAAATGGGGGTGACCCAGTTTGCATTCATCATGGCTGGGCAAGTAGGGGGAAGTCAAGGAGCAGGATGAGTGGGCAGGAGTGCTGGATGAGGAGTTGGGGTGGAGACGCCTGCCATGGGTTCATGTTTATTGTATTGTCTGCCTTCTCTGATCTTTTCCCCCTTTTTTGTCTCTCTCCCTTCCTTCCTGACCTGTGCTTCTTACAGCCCTACTGAGGAGGAAAAATCCTTAGCAGAAACCTGTAGGTGCTAGATTCAGGGAGGGGGATCTAACCATTCAGAATTCTTGGGAAGCGATTTCCACTCATTGATGTCCCAGATACATTCCTTATTCACATTTGATTCTTGCTATGTACCCAGTTAGATGTGGTTTCTTTGATACACAGACAACTGGATTAGAGTACACCAGTTACCAACTGTTATCTTTTATGCTGTATTTTGTGTTCCTTGAAACCCTTGTTTTTTTACTTGGCGCAATGTAATCTGTAACCCTGCTTTTGCATTGGAATACCTGTGAGTCTCACGCTTTTCTCTTTCTTGTAACCTGTGAAAAAGATTACTTCTTAATAAAAACTGATTTAAAAAATAAATACATTGTATAAATACATTATAATTATATATATATATATATATAAAAAAGAAAAAAAGAAAAAATGCCTTGCACTCCAACTCACATCAATACGGACCCGGTGCTTGATTGCACAGAATAGATACAAGCGAAGAAAAATCAGCACTCCCAGGATTTATCCAAAGTGAAATGTTATTTCTTTATTCCAGTAGTCAACGTTTCAGTTCCTCTGGGGAACTTTCATCAGGACAGAATACAAAATACAAATAAAATCAATCGAATTAAATAAGGGAAGTAATCAACTTTACTCACAGTTCAGGTTTGCAAGGAGTCAATCAACCTATCCTCCGAGCTTCTGGGCGGGTGCAGGGCGGTTCAATAGATCTAAGCGCGCGTTCAGATTACTTTCTGATTGCCCGCGTCCTCCATCACCATGGAGACGTCGGGCGCATGCGCGATTGCTTAATGAAATCTATCTCTGCTTACTGATCGCCCGCGTCCTCCATCCCCATGGAGACGTCGGGCGCGTGCGTCCTCCATCACCATGGGGACGTCGGGCGCATGCGTACTTGCAGATGAAAACTTCCTCTGCACCTTACCACTCGCACGGAGGCAGGAGAGCGCTCAAAATCAAAAAATGAACTCCCTCTTACCGGGGGAACATAAATCCATCCTCCTAGATAAGAATAAAAGCCTCCATAAATCAAGTATATAAATAACCTTAAAGTGACAGAAAACAGAATGACCATAGTTAAAGTGACATATTAATACATTAGACAATTATCAATATTATCTCAAACTCCATCTGATTATATGTATAGTCAGAAAATTTAAATCCACATGTAGTGAAAAAGGTCTATATAGACTATTTATAACTGCTAAAAAAGAACACTGAAAAAGTGATCAATCTAATGTGTGACATTACTATATTACTGTGTCCACAAAAGTAAGTGTACCAAACTTTTTGTCAAAAATTTAAAGTGGAAAAGTTTACTATTGATATCATAATTTTAAAGTGATGCTGCATCATCTGAAAAAAGATATACAGTGTTCAAAAATATACGTTCTGATGTGAACCTACTACAAACTCCTATAAAGGAGCATACAGTGTTGCGCATGTGTGCCTGCCCTTTTCAGAAAATAAACAATAGAAGGATAATTTTAAGTATGAGTCAAGTGCTCTCTCTATGTGCTCTACAAACTACTCATAGTAAGCACATTGCAACATGATTTCTATTTCCTTCCCCATCATAACTGGAGATCTCGAGATTACTATAATGAAATACATCTGATTTCTCAAAAACAATTTTAAAAAATCTTGGAATTCATCCAAACTTAATGAAATGGTGATGGAGGACGCGGGCAATCAGAAAGTAATCTGAACGCGCGCTTAGATCTATTGAACCGCCCTGCACCCGCCCAGAAGCTCGGAGGATAGGTTGATTGACTCCTTGCAAACCTGAACTGTGAGTAAAGTTGATTACTTCCCTTATTTAATTCGATTGATTTTATTTGTATTTTGTATTCTGTCCTGATGAAAGTTCCCCAGAGGAACTGAAACGTTGACTACTGGAATAAAGAAATAACATTTCACTTTGGATAAATCCTGGGAGTGCTGATTTTTCTTCGCTTGTATCTATTCTGTGCAATCAAGCACCGGGTCCGTATTGATGTGAGTTGGAGTGCAAGGCATTTTTTCTTTTTTGTATACTAGGGGGGATTTGGCACTACCCCTTTCCTATGCACCCACTATTTTTCCCTAAAGGGATTAAAAGTAACCTTAAAATTGTCTGTCGATGGATAAGAAATTTGAAGTAATTTTTGATTTTAAAAAAACTTTTTTGCTAAAGTATCAAGAGTTGCCTATACACCGTATGGTTTTGGGGATTGCCCTGTGGAAATTGATTTAAAGCAACATACACATCAAAAGGCATTATAGTGCACTTCAGCAAATGGAAATTGATTTAAAGCAACACACACATCAAAAAGCACTATAGTGCATTTCAGCAAGTGATTCTATTAAAGGGACCTTTGCTATGAGAATTATGTGTATATATGCACCTTATGGAAAATAAGATCTTTTTCCTTAAAGCATTTGTACCATACCAGACGGCACATTGATAAGTACTTTAGATAAGATCTTATGAATCAGTAAGATTTTGGATTTTTAAAGGAACCCAAGATGTATCTAAAAAACAATTTTTTTGAATCTACATTGTTATGTGGATGCTAATGAATACCATATAGGCTGATTTGGAGCCTCTACGTATTTTTTCCTTTTTTGGTTTGCTGTGGATTGTTTTTGGATATTCTTAATTGAACATAATAAAGGTGAAGTTTTAATACAAAGATTATTTTTTGCAATTTTTCGGAATAATATCAGTCCTGTCTAGTAACTCTCGCTAAGGGATAATGGAGGACAATCTACTGTCAGGAGAAGAGACTCCACAATTGGAATTATTACACTTCACGGAGGAACAGGCTTTAAACATCTTATGGGACACCACTAGTCTGGAGCTTCCCACTACTGTTACCTCCAAAGATGTCTATTTCAAATTATTAAAACTCAAGAAAAGAGAGGTGGATTTGGACCTACATGGTCTTTTCTTGTCGGATTATCATAAGGCTAGACAAATCCCAAGAGGCTTTAGGGTGCAAAATGCGCCCACAATAGGAAGAATGAAACCCAAAGTAAGAAAGAACTGGGTAGCTGTTATGAACAAATGTTCTATGGACCTGATGCTCATCATAATTCAAGATGTAAAAGAAGACCTCCAGGATATTAGACTAAAAATACAACAAGCAGAAAGTGAGAATGCTGTTATATTGAGTTCACCAGAAGGCATTAGTCTAAGTATCAAATTGAATGAGGAAGTTTTAAAATACAAAAATCAACTAGTGAGGTTTAAACGTCAAAAAATGGAAAGAGTCAGGATGGATTATGGAGAGAACCGGGTGTACAAATGGTTAATGGGGGAGCAAAGACACAGACCCAAACGCTTCCGAAAGAAGATTATTAAACCAGATGTTATGACTATAGACATCACCTCAGGGGAATCTGCCTCCGAAAATGAAGGAACCTCTTCACAGAAGTCGGTGACTTTTTTAGGGGACAACGATCAAATGGACACACTGTCCCCTCCTCGGAAAGTGACAAGAAGCAGTCGCAGAAACGTAAGAGACATATCACAAGAAGGGGCCAGAGGGGGCATTCCCACTGGACTCAAGGACAAACCACCTCTCAGGAGCTAATTCCGGTGTTTAACCTATCAGAGAGGTCCCTATCAGCTGAGGAAATACAGGTTCTGAACAAAGGTCTCTCTTTCATCCCAATGATATCGCCTAATAAATTCCAGTGGGATGTGGAACTCTTCAAGTTTGGGAGGAGCCTTAGACTAAAGGACTTTTTCCACAAATCACAAGATGGAAAAACAGAAAAAGAGGAAATCACAAAACAGAAATTTAAAGTTGCTAGCAAATTTGACCCCCCAATTTGTCATCCAACTATCAAGACCTTTTTAATGGCTGTAAAAACAGAGACAGAGGAGCTAATATCAAAACATCAGATTCAGCATCCTAACATCTCTAAGAAACAAAACCAGATCATTCAAAGCCTTTCAAAAGATCCCACCATTACGATACGCTCTGCAGATAAAGGTGGAGGCATAGTCATACAGAATTATGCAGACTATGCATTAGAAATCCATAAACAATTGGAAGACGAGAACACCTACTTAACTTTAACTGGAGATCCCACCAAAAAGATAGCACAAACTATTGATGAAACTTTAACATTTGGACTTACAGCGGGCTTTATTGACTTGCAACTGTTCCAATTTCTGCACGAAGACAATCCTCAAACTCCTATCCTTTACACGCTCCCAAAAATCCATAAGAGCCTAGAGAGACCCCCGGGACGGCCAATAGTCTCGGCAGTGGGTGGCCTATTAGAACCAATTGCAAAATATTTAGATTTTTTGTTCAAATCACCTGTCAATGGAATTCCTACGTGCATTAAGGACACTGCTACTCTAATAGGAGAACTGAAAAATATTAAAAACTTAGAAGGAACAGTCACATTAATGACCTTAGACGTGTCTAGCCTCTATACGGTAATACCCCATGAAGGGGGAATAGAGGCTATGAGAGAGTTACTATCCGAGACAACACTTTATTCTGGACCACCAATTGAATATACCCTTGAGCTATTATCTCTTGCATTGAAGAATAATTATTTTAGATTCGAAACGAAGTGGTACCTACAAAGGGCTGGCACATCCATGGGGGCTGCTATGGCCCCCATGTATGCGAATGCCTATATGTACCAGTTTGAAAAGGAGCATATTCTCAACAGACAGCAAGATAAAATTATTAAATACTTTCGTTATATTGACGATATCTTAATTTTGTGGAAAGGAAGCACTCAACAAGCGATGGAATTTGTTGGAGATCTCAATAAATTGCCAACCCCGATAAAAGTAACTTCGAATATCAGCAGTCATAGTATTCAATTCTTGGATTTGGAGATACTATATGACCAAGGAAATATAGAATATCAACTCTATACAAAACCAACAGATCGCAACACGTTACTCCATTACGAGAGTGCACATCCTAAACACGTGAAAAATTCTTTACCATTCTCGCAATTTTTAAGAGTAATGAGAAACAACTCTAAAGAATCCCAATGTGAGAAACAGCTACAGGAAATGTATGACAAGTTTCTACAGAGAGGGTATACTAATAAAGTGTTGAGCAAAGCACTGACTAAAGCAAGAGATCGAAGGGGGGAAACAGAAAAGAAAACTCAGGAGAAGAGTTATAGGATTCCATTCCCAATGACTCACAATTCAGCAACAACAAAAATTTGCCATTCGATAACCAAAAACTGGCACATTATAGAGAAAGACAAGAGTCTCCCCAAGGGTCTACACAATAAACCAATGTTCTCATACAGAAATAATAAGAACCTAAAAGATCTGTTGGTCCACACTGATCCAATCAAGAGCTACACTTCTACAAGTAAAAATGTGACAAATTATGGGTGTGTAAGATGCCTAGGCTGCGTGACTTGTGGACACCTGATACCCTGTAAGAGCTTCAACCATCCCCATACGGGTCAATCTTTTAAAATACAACATAGAATCAGTTGCCGCACAGAATACGTGATTTACAAGCTATCATGCCCTTGCGGATTGAATTACGTAGGCAAGACGGAAACGGCCCTATGTGAAAGAATAAGAGGACATAGGTCCAGCATTAGACTGGCCTATAGGGATACAAAATCAGATAAACCAGTGGCACGACATTTCCTAGAGAAAAACCACCCACTGTCATCACTTAAGTGTATAGCGATTGATCATCTTCCAATCTCCCGAAGAGGTGGTAACAGACAACAACAATTATTACAAAAAGAGACTTGGTGGATCCAGAAGTTGGGGACTTTGGCTCCCAATGGCCTAAATGAGAAACTTTCATATATGTCTTTTCTCTGATACGATATATGCTATAGACAGTCTAAATATGGGCTAGTTAGAGATAGCATAAGGGAAGAATATGGTAGAAGAATTGGGTGTTCCTTTATTTTAAATTTCATTAAGTTTGGATGAATTCCAAGATTTTTTAAAATTGTTTTTGAGAAATCAGATGTATTTCATTATAGTAATCTCGAGATCTCCAGTTATGATGGGGAAGGAAATAGAAATCATGTTGCAATGTGCTTACTATGAGTAGTTTGTAGAGCACATAGAGAGAGCACTTGACTCATACTTAAAATTATCCTTCTATTGTTTATTTTCTGAAAAGGGCAGGCACACATGCGCAACACTGTATGCTCCTTTATAGGAGTTTGTAGTAGGTTCACATCAGAACGTATATTTTTGAACACTGTATATCTTTTTTCAGATGATGCAGCATCACTTTAAAATTATGATATCAATAGTAAACTTTTCCACTTTAAATTTTTGACAAAAAGTTTGGTACACTTACTTTTGTGGACACAGTAATATAGTAATGTCACACATTAGATTGATCACTTTTTCAGTGTTCTTTTTTAGCAGTTATAAATAGTCTATATAGACCTTTTTCACTACATGTGGATTTAAATTTTCTGACTATACATATAATCAGATGGAGTTTGAGATAATATTGATAATTGTCTAATGTATTAATATGTCACTTTAACTATGGTCATTCTGTTTTCTGTCACTTTAAGGTTATTTATATACTTGATTTATGGAGGCTTTTATTCTTATCTAGGAGGATGGATTTATGTTCCCCCGGTAAGAGGGAGTTCAATTTTTGATTTTGAGCGCTCTCCTGCCTCCGTGCGAGTGGTAAGGTGCAGAGGAAGTTTTCATCTGCAAGTACGCATGCGCCCGACGTCCCCATGGTGATGGAGGACGCACGCGCCCGACGTCTCCATGGGGATGGAGGACGCGGGCGATCAGTAAGCAGAGATAGATTTCATTAAGCAATCGCGCATGCGCCCGACGTCTCCATGGTGATGGAGGACGCGGGCAATCAGAAAGTAATCTGAACGCGCGCTTAGATCTATTGAACCGCCCTGCACCCGCCCAGAAGCTCGGAGGATAGGTTGATTGACTCCTTGCAAACCTGAACTGTGAGTAAAGTTGATTACTTCCCTTATTTAATTCGATTGATTTTATTTGTATTTTGTATTCTGTCCTGATGAAAGTTCCCCAGAGGAACTGAAACGTTGACTACTGGAATAAAGAAATAACATTTCACTTTGGATAAATCCTGGGAGTGCTGATTTTTCTTCGCTTGTATATATATATATATATATATTTTTTTTTATATATATATATATTTTGCAGTACACTGATGCAGTACACCATTTGGTTCACAGATCAAATATATATATATACACACACACTATATGGACAAAAGTATTAGGATGCCTGATCTTTACACCAACATTTATGACTTATGACGTTGCATTCTAAATACATAGACATTAACATGCAGTTGGTCCCCCCTTTACAGCTATGATAGTTTCCCCTCTTCTGGGAAGGCTTTCCACAAAATTGTGGCGTGTTTCTATTAGAATGTATGCCCGTTTATTCAGTAGAGCATTTGTGAGACCTGGCACAGATGTTGGACGGGAACGTCTGGCTTGCAATCTCCATTCCACTTCAGCCGCTGAAATAGAAAAGGGCCTTCTCCAAATTGTTCTCACAAAGTTCAAAATTGGAAGCATAGCATTGCCCAAAATGTCTTGGTATACTGAATCATAGAGATGTCGCGAACATAAAATGTTCTGTCCGCGTATGGCGAACGTGAATTTCCACATATGATCGTGAATCGCCATAGACTTCAATAGGCAGGCGAATTTTAAAACCCACAGGGACTCTTTCTGGCCACAATAGTGATGGAAAAGTTGTTTCAAGGGGACTAACACCTGGACTGTGGCATGCCGGAAGGGGATCCGTGGCAAAACTCCCATGGAAAATTACATAGTTGATGCAGAGTCTGGTTTTAATCCATAAAGGGCATAAATCACCTAACATTCCTAAATTGTTTGGAATAAAGTGCTTTAAAACATCAGGTATGATGTTGTATCGATCAGGTAGTTTAAGGGTTACGCCCGCTTCACAGTGACAGACCAAACTCCCCGTTTAACGCACTGCAAACAACCGCAAACAGTCCATTTGCACAAGGTTGGATACCAAGCTCTTCCTCCACCCAGCCACGTACAACACCAAGGGTCCCCGAAAGGTGACAACAAGCCCCCTGGGACGCCTGCTGTGTTTGGTCTTCCACATCCTCAAATCCACCTTCCTCCTCTGACTCCTCTTCTTCAGACTCCTCTCTCTGCGTTGTCTCTCTCTGCGTTATTATAAGGTGTGTTAAGTAGTACTATTCCTATCAGTTTAATCCCTGTTACGTCCCCTATCAGGGGACGTGTATTTGGCATCAATTTTAGGAACCGGGAGATGGAAAAAGATGCCTGGTCGGTCCTCCTACTTCAAATTTGGGGCACTGCCCGTGCAATCTAATGTGCCACCAGATAGGAGTGGTGTGTTAAGTAGTACTATTCTTATCAGTACTATTCTTATCAGACCCCATTTGCACAAGGTTAGATGCCGAGCTACTCATGTTCTTCCCCCCAGCCACGTACAACACCACGGGTACCAGATAGGTGACAACGAGCACCCTGGGATGCCTGTTGTGGTTGGTCTTCCTCCTCCTCCTCAAAGCCACATTCCTCCTTTGACTCCTCTTCCTCACAATCCTCTTCCAGCATTGCCGCAGGTCCAGCAAGCGATGCTGATAAGGCTGTTTCTGGTGGTGATGGTGACCACAACTCTTCCTCTTCACGCTCATCTATGACCTGATCCAGCACTCTTCGCAGGGCACGCTCCAGGAAGAAAACAAATGGTATGATGTCGCTGATGGTGCCTTCGGTGCGACTGACTAGGTTTGTCACCTCCTCAAAAGGACGCATGTGCCTACAGGCATTGCGCATGAGCGTCCAGTAACGTGGCAAAAAAAAATCCCAGCTCCGCAGAGGCTGTCCTAGCACCCCGGTCATACAAATAGTCGTTAACGGCTTTTTCTTGTTGGAGCAGGCGTTCGAACATTAGGAGTGTTGAATTCCAACGTGTCGGGCTGTCGCAAATCAAGCGCCTCACTGGCATGTTGTTTCGCCACTGGATATCTGAAAAGTGCGCCATGGCCGTGTAGGAACACCTGAAATGGCCACACACCTTCCTGGCCTGCTTCAGGACATCTTGTAAGCCTGGGTACTAATGCACAAAGCGTTGTACGATCAGATTACACACATGTGCCATGCACGGCACATATGTCAACTTGCCCAAATTCAATGCCGCCAACAAATTTCTTCCATTGTTACAAACCACTTTGCCGATCTCCAGTTGGTGCGGAGTCAGCCACTGATCCACCTGTGTGTTCAGACAGGAGTGCTGGTCCGGTGTGACTATCTGCTTTCAGGCAAGTCAACCCCAAGATGGCGTGACACTGCCGTATCGGGGATGTGGAATAGTACCTGGGGAGCTGGGGGGGTGCCGTTGATGTGGAGCAAGACGCAGTAGCAGTAGAGGACTCAGCCGAGGAGGTTATGGAAGAGGATGGAGTAGGAGGAGTAGACGAGGTGGCAGCAGGCCTGCCTGCAAGTTGTGGCGGTGTCACCAACTCCTCTGCAGAGCCACGCATCCCATGCTTGGCAGCCGTCAGCAGGTTTACCCAATGCGCAGTGTAGGTGATATACCTGCCCTGACCATGCTTTGCAGACCAGGTATCAGTGGTCAGATGGACCCTTGCCCCAACACTGTGTGCCAGACATGCCATTACTTCCTTTTGCACAATCGAGTACAGGTTGCGGATTGCCTTTTGTGTAAAGAAATTTCGGCCGGGTACCTTCCACTGCGGTGTCCCAATAGCTACAAATTTTTGGAACGCCTCAGACTCCACCAGCTTGTATGGTAAAAGCTAGCGGGCTAAGAGTTCAGACAAGCCAGCTGTCAGATGCCGGGCAAGGGGGTGACTTTGTGACATTGGCTTCTTACGCTCAAACATGTCCTTGACAGACACCTGACTGTGGGCTGATGAGCAGGAACTGCTCAAGGTGAGAGACGGAGTGGCGGATGGTTGAGAGGGGGCAAGGAGGACAGCAGTGGTTGACGTGGCTGAAGATGCTGGACCAGGAGGAGGATGGCGGCTTTGATTTTGTCTGCTGCTATGTGTTGATCCCATAGGTGTTTGTGATGTGTGATCATGTGCCTTCGCAAAGCAGTTGTACCTAGGTGGGTGTTGGACTTCCCACGACTCAGTTTCTTTTGGCACAGGTTGCAAATGGCATCGCTGTTGTCAGAGGCAGACACACAAAAAAAATGCCACACTGCTGAGCTCTGCAATGACGGCATTCTGGTGGTGGCAACAGCATGCGTTGATTGGCGTGCTGTGTGGCTGACCCCGGGTGCCGATGCATGCTGTCTGACTGTGCCACTAGCTCCTTGCGACGACCTCCCCCTGCTTCCAACTCGTCTCCTCCTCCTCTCTGTCTCCCCATCTGAACTTTCCCCCTGTTCTTCTTCTCTTCTAGCAGGCACCCACGTGACATCCACGGACGCATCGTCATCATCAACCGCTTCACTTGTATCTGACAACTCAGCAAAGGAAGCAGCAGCGGGTACAACATCATCATCATCACACCGTACGTCCAGGTGTGTAATACTGCCTGACTAAGACATATCCCTGTTATCTACATCCTCGGGCAATAATGGTTGCGCATCACTCATTTCTTCCAACTGATGTGTAAATAAGTCCTCTGACAGAGTGAAGCGGCTGTGGTGCTAGTGTTGGTGGTGGCGGCAGGCGGGCGAGTGGTAACTTGAGAGGTGCCCGAAGCTAAGCTGGAGGAGGATGGTGCGTCAAGGTTCCGGAAGCTGTAGAAGATTGGGTGTCCTGTGTTAGCCAGTCAACTATGTCCTCAGAACTTTTCGAGTTCAGGGTACGTGGCCTCTGAACACTGGGCATTATTCTAGGGCCAAAGGGAATCACAGCACCATGACCACGACAGCCCCTGCGGGGTGGCCTGCCTCTACCTGTCATTTTTTTTTCGATTAGTGGTACTATGCGTGCAAGCTACTATGACAACAGATATGAGTGGCACTGTGCACTGGCAGAAGTTGGCAGAGTAGACGCTGTAGGCCTGACACACACGCTTGCAGACAACTAACTGCTATGCAATCTATTACAGTCAAAAATTATAATTTTTTTAAATGTACACTACTGTTACACCAGATATGAGTTGCACTGGTGTGACACTGTGCCCTAGCAGGCCCTGAAACGCACACGTGTGAAGGAAACTGACTGCTATTATTTCACAGTCAAATTTCTAGTTTTTTTTTTTAATGTACACTACTGTTACACCAGATATGAGTTGCACTGGTGTGACACTGTGCCCTGGCAGGCACTGAAACGCACACGCGTGAAGGAAACTGACTGCTATTATTTCAAAGTCAAATTTCTATTTTTTTTTTTAATGTACACTACTGTTACACCAGATATGAGTTGCACTGGTGTGACACTGTGCCCTGGCAGGCCCTGAAACACACACGTGTGAAGGAAACTGACTGCTATTATACTACAGTCAAAAAGTTTTTGTTTTTTTTAATGCAAGCTATTGTGACACCAGATATGAGTGGTGGCACTGGGCAAGTGGGCACAGTATACGCTGTGAGCCTGACACACACGCTGGCAGGCAGGCAACTGCAATTAGATTACACAGGAAAAAAAAAAAGCAGACTGATGTTCTAGCCCTAAAAAGGGCTTTTTGGGGTGCTGTCCTTACAGCAGAGATCAGATGAGTCCTTCAGGACTGTAGTGGACACTGAATACACTAGCCTAGCTATCGATTTCCCTATTAAATCAGCAACAGCTACACTGTCTACCTCCTCTCACTAAGAATGCAGCTTCCAAATGAATCTAAAATGGATGCTGTCCAGGAGGTGGGAGGGTCTGGGAGGGAGGGTCTGCTGCTGATTGGCTGGAATGTGTCTGCTGGCTGTGAGGTACAGGGTCAAAGTTTACTCAATGATGATGAATAGGGGCGGACCGAACATCTCATATTTTCACCCGTCGTGGCGAACGCGAACAAGCTATGTTCGCCAGGAACTATTCGCCAGCTAACTATTCGGGACATCTCTACTGAATCATTAAGACTTCCCTTCACTGGCAGTAAGGGGCCTAGTCCAACCCCTGTAAAACTAACATTATCCATCCTCCACTAAACTTTACACTTGGCACAATGCAGTTAGGCAGGTGGCATTCTCCTGTCACCTGACAAACTTACCCACCCAGACTCACCCATCAGAGAAACGTGATTCGTCACTCCACAGAACACATTTCCACTGCTCCAGGGTGCAGTGGTGGCGTGCTTTACACTACTCGATCCGACGCTTTACATTGTACTTGGTGATGTGAGGCTTGCAGCATGCAGCTGCCTGGCCACGGAAGACCATTCCATGAAGCTCCCGCAGCACCAGTTTTGTGTTGAAAATAATGCCAGTGAAAGTTTGGAACTCTTCGGCTATGGAATTACTAGAGCTTTGGCGACTTTTATGCGCCATGCAGCTCAGCCCTCGGTGATCCCACTCTGTGAATAAATGTAGTCTTCATCTTCATGGTTGAGTTGCTACTGTTCCTAGTGACATTTCATGAACTGACTTATTGCAAAAGGTGACATCCTGTCACAGTTCAAAATGCCACATTCTTTTCACAAATGTTTGTAAATTCAGAGAGCATGGCTAGCAGGGCTGATCCTGGGGTCACTGACGCCTGTTTGCAGAAATGTTTTTGACACTCCACGTGGGTGTGGCTATATTGATAACCCCTCCCTTTCACAAACATAACACTTCTAACCACATCAATTTTCTATGGAAACCATTCCATCTCTTTGGGCCCCCCAACCTTACCAGGTAACAATTCATCAACTTCCTACAGTTCCAGCCTTGCCCTCAAAAAGTGCCATTGTTGTGCCCAGCTTTCCAGTGCCATCTTTGTGCTCAAATAGCTCACTAGTGCCATCTTTGTGCCCAAATATCTTATAAGTGCCAGAGACAGAGGGTTTGGGGCTGTAGTGGAGGGTATGAGCTGTAATTGGGGGCCTAGAAAATATAGTCGGGGATAGGGGCTGTAAGGACTGAAATAGAGGGATGGTTAACATTTGGGAAAGGGGCTGAAGTGTGTGAAGTGTGAGAGATAGGGGCAGGGGTGGGGTATAGAGACTGTAGTGAGGGTATGGGGTGTAAAAGGGGATTAGAGGTTGTAATAGAGGTAAGGGCTGAAAGTGGGGGGATATAGGCTGCAAGTGGAGGGATAGGGGGACTGTAGTTGTGGTTAGGGTGTTCTGGGTTGTAGTGAAGAGATAGGGACTGCAATTGGTGGGACAGGGGCTGTAGTGAGGGGTGGTGGTGGGGGGGGGGGGGGGGGGCTGCAACAGAGTTTGGGAGTAAGAAACTACCGAACAAGGGAAGCATTAAATTCTTAAAAACCAGGGGATTCATTCAGTGGTGTATGCACAGGAACCCCCGAAAGTCGACCTGCCAGCCTGACCAATTTTCTGGAACTGTTTTGAGCTACCACCTCATAGCCGGTTGGTGAAAACTTTGCTCGAACATAATTCTCGTTTTACAGAGCCGATTTTAATGCTTTTTGGATATGTTGTGCGCTCAGATCGGGGCTATTCAGGCTTATAATTTTGTGGGGTTCCTGTACTGTTTTCATGTATTTTCATATATGTTTGAGAGATAATTGAGTTGTCTTAATTAGAGCTCAATTGTCTCTCAAATGCAAGGGCTTGTGGGAAGGAAACCCCTGTGATTTTGTCTTAGAAACCCCATACTAGGGGAATTGTATAAAATGCTGAGTGTGGCCTATTTAAGCTCAGTTTGCTTCTTCTACCCAATACGACAGGTTGCGTCCATTATATTGGGGAAACTCTACACAGAGATAATACTATCACAATATTCAGCACATCTGGAATTAGGACTAGTGGAGGATTGAAGGAATAACAGCAATAGACTAGCGACCCCTTGACACTTACATATAATAACAATTATTTTGCTACAAAAAAACAGTTACAAAATATATCTGTTTCACCATGTGTATTCCAATGTGTTGGGGGGGGGGAGAGGGGGGTCATATATGATAAAATATGTGTCATCTACTATTTTAAAATATAATGAAACTAATTGACAAGTTAAAATAACATAATCCCAAACATTGCATGACATCTTATCGATGTGTTAGGTATACTTTGCTCCATATACTCCTGTGTTACATTAAATAAATTAACCGACACACTCTGGACTATGATCAAAACATTGTCACTTTATTTTCCATGCCTACCTAATAAAGTTGATTTTGCTTTGATCCTAGTCCAGACATCTTGCGATCATTAACTTGAGTTCCATTTAACTAGCAGTGTGCTCGCTACCTGGTAGTTTTATATGCGGAAGAATTGGTATGCAATATGAAAGTTTTAAAGTAAGATTTTTTAATTTTTAAAAGTTTTTGAAATCTGTCTAAATTGCCTACCATCGCAAGATCAGATTTTATCCCACATGCTCTGTATGTGTCTTCCATTTACGCTGCTCTTACTGTTTTAAAAGAGCTTGGTTATTACTTGGCATAGGTTTTGTGTATTTCCATTATTAACATTTGTACAGCTTGGTTTTTCCATTGTGAAGGTGAAGGCGGAATTTTATATAAACTGTTTGCAAATGAAGGTTAATTTAATTTATAAAATGACAAACAATATCCAGGTGGACTTTAGTTTGACCTTAGAGCATGAGAAAAGAAGTGCTCTATAATTTATATTTTTAAATGATGGTTGCTAATACAAAATTGAAAAATAAATTTTAACAGTGGATGGAAACATTAAGTGATACCATATTTTGTAATGTTACTTAGTATCATAGTCTTTATTGTTTCTTTTGACAATGTTTTTCTGGGAAATTTTAGACAAGGTACATAAAAAAAATCCTGCTCTTTAAAGGGATGTTTAATGAATCGAAAATCCCATGTTTAGCAGAGTTATTTACTAAAGTAAGAATTTAAAGGGATGTTTAATGAATCGAAAATCCCATGTTTAGCAGAGTTATTTACTAAAGTAAGAATTTAAAGAGAATTTCAACTTCAAGGTTAAAATAGCTGAATTGGAAACATTCTCTAAGTCATTGATATTTCCAATTCGAGTATTATAGCCTTATTAAAGGACCACTACAGGCACCCAGACAACTTCAGCTTAATGAAGTGGTCTGGGTGCCTGGTCCATCTAGGATTAACCCTTTCTGCTGTAAATATAGCAGTTTCAGAGAAGCCCGGCGCTGGGAAAAAAGGTAAGTGTTTAACCCCTTCCTCCCCCTTCAGCGCCACGGGATTGGGACCCTGAGGGTGGGGGCACCCTGCTATACATCAAAATGTAGGTCTGGGTCTTGTGATTCTCACAATATAAAGCTCTTCGATGTAGGATGTATAGTTTTTAAAATACGACCGTTTGAAGATGGCAACCGCCAAAATACTCTGACCTGTGCCAGGCTGCAGCAGCAAGTGATGTCATAGACAGGGCCTTTTGTACACCTGCTAATGTTTTTATAAATGTATGTTTTAATGTAACTGTGAAGCACTTTGGGCAACAACGTTGCAATTAAATGTGCTATATAAATAAATAATAACAGTTACTCCGCCCACTCCAGTTGTAGACTACTGGTGGAGGCAAGAACACTTCACAGAATTTCCCCAGAAATTGTAGCTGTTCTAGTTTATTTCTGTAGTTGAATTGTCTCACAGTGTTTCCTGGTTTCTTTTGTGTGAAATTGAAACTTACAGGAGTGTTTAAATGTTTAAATAACTGAAAAAATCGACCTTTTGAGACCTCAAGGAAACGCTGAGAAAACATAAATATGGTAAAGGAGTTTGCTGTATATTCAAGACAATTACTCTACCAGGGTTATTCACTAAAGGGAGAATGCATAGTGAATTCAAAGAGAATTTCAAATTTAAGGCCAATGTAGTTGAACTGTGAGCATAACTGACTTAGAAAATGTTGCCAGTTCTGCTATTTTGACCTTAATTAAAGGGAATCTATAGTCACTATAGAACAACTGCAGCTTATTACATTTGTTCTGGTGAGCCTAATCATTCCCTTTAGGCTTTTTGCAGTAAACATTGTTTTTTTATTAGAGTGTTTACATTATAGTCTATGGATACTTCCACTGGCCACTCCTCAGATGGCTGCTAAAGGTGCTTCCCGAGGCAGTGCTGCACATTGTGCAGCACTGCCATTCAGTTTCTCCACCCTCTGCATGGAGACTCTGAACTTTGAGGAGATGCTGATTGACCAGGGCTGTGTTTGACTTCTGCTGGCTCTGCCCCTGATCTGCCTCATTGACAGTCTCAGCCAATCTAATTCCTTTCCTATGTAAAAGGATTGTGATTGGCTCAGAATATAACTTCTGATGATGTCAGCCAATTGGCAGATCAGGGGTAGAGCCACAGCAGACTGAAATAAAAGTTAGATTTTGCTATATTTAGGGGGGCCAGGGAGTTCCAAGGGGGCTAGAAGTTGGTTTTAACACTAGAGGGTCTGGAATACATGTTTGTGTTCCTCACCCTATGGTGCTCCTTTAAATGTGAAATTCAGTTGGAATGCACCCTGAATTCTCATATTAGTGAATAACATTGTATGTTTTTATTTTAAAAAAAAAATTAATCACTGCACTCATGGATGGCTCTCTGCAATGAAAAATAATAATTTTGCAAACAACTGCAGAAAAAAGTGTGATCTTACTGAGTTCTTCACTAAACACTGTATTTTGTTTGGATGGACAAAATCTGGTGAAAATTTCCAAATTCTGAATGGAATGACACTTCTCATATAGACTAAAGCCAAATCCAGTCAGAATTTGGTCATTAAATGTACAGATTAAAATCAATCATTTTGCCAGCAGCAAATAGTTATATAATCCTCAGGAGTGCGAAGGTTAACCATGGTGTCAGCTTAAAATGTAAACAAGTAAGCAAATAAAAAGCCCACGGGAATTCACAATACCCCTATATTACTATATGAACTGTTTTTAATCTCCATTATGCCCCACCTGCCATATGGTGAGTTATAGCACTTACCCCCTGGTTCCCATGTTTAATAGGTAGCCCACCTTTGTTCACTGGTGGGGGCCAGGAGGACATTAGAATATCACCCAGTTTATTATATAATTTCCCCTACTAGCTGGTCGTAGGGGGGAAAGAAGTACTCTGTTCACCCCCCATTTTTGTAATTTAAAGTCCCCTACCTGATCTCCCAAGTGGATGGTATGAAATTTGAAAGAGTGCAGAGGTGTTCTGCAAAAATTATTGCGGGGAATGGAAGAGTTTAGTTACAAAGGAAGGCTAGAAAACTGTATTTGTTTTCTTTTTTTAATAATGTTGCAGAGTGTGTACGTTAGCATTAAAGACATTTATTTATGACCAGAAACAGCTATATAGTAACCTGTTCATTAGCAGGAATGTATAACAGTCAAGAGGTCATCCGTTAAAACTGAAAGAAAGAACATTTTGTCTACAGCAAAAGAAATAGTTCTTTATAGTAAAAATAATAAACGTGAATTATCTGCTCAAAAAGGTTTTTTTTTTTTTTTTAAAGGCCTGAGTGTTTGCTTTCATAAAACATGATGCGTGCAAGGTTCATCTTGATGGGCTTTTAAAACCTAGATTACTATGTAGTTATTTGACATGTAAATGTACACCAGTAGAAAAAAACATTGGAAATCAAATAATTTGGGGAGAGAGGAAAACTTTAATTTTTAAACTAATCAACAAGCTCCAATGATGTATATTATTACAAAACAGTGGATCTTACACACTTCACATTTTTGTTGCTCATTTTCAAACAATGGGTGGGGGTATTATGTATAAATATATATTCTAGGTCACGGTTGTAAACATGTAGCGAATTGCCATAGAAATACATTTTCCACTATTACATGGTTAGCCTAGAAGCACTCTTTATACATAACCTCCTTTGTTTCAAGTTATTAGAAGGATACAAATTCTGACAATGACCAACATTCTAGAATATTGTGCCAGTCGCACTTAAAACAGTGAAAATATGCATTCACATTTTTCTCATTACATATTTTATGCACTTAACATTCAACAGGCAAATTGCTGTTTTCTGAAGAATTCATTTCAGTATATAAAACTACTTGGCAGCTTATAAGGGAAAGTAAAAGACAAAAACAGAATGAGCCACACATTATACCATAAGATTATTGGAAGAAAGCCATCAACTCACATCAAAGACAAACTGTCAGAGGTAGGGAGTGTTTCCTAACAATCCTCTCGAAATGGCTGATAATCTGTCTATGCCTCGAGTGCCAGAATATTGTTAGCTCGAAAAATAGAAACACTTTGTGTTATTCGTATGTGCCCAGTTACATAAATGGCTATGAAAGAGGCCAGACTAGTATTAGGCCAGCACTGCAAGAACAAAGATGAATAAAACCATAGTAATCACTGGAGATTTTGTTAATCCCATTCATTGTGAACTAATGATAATGAACACAAAAAGTGTTACAGTGCAGACAGACTGTTATATCTCCCCAGCTTCTTAGAACAATACAAGCAAGTCTCATTATTATGAAACAGTGAAAAGAAAGCAATTATTTTTCATTATTATTTCAAATAAATGCTTACTTGTATTATAGTCTTACTGCATATTATTTTTTTTAAATGAATACGCTAGAGGGATTCTATAGTGCCAGGAAACCAAACCTGTTTTCCTGGCACTATAGGCCCCTGCAGTGCCCCCTCCCTCGCACCTCCTCCCATGGTGCTGAGAGGATAAAATCATTTCAGTCATTGACCTGAATCCAGCACCTATGTCCTTCTGTGCTGGGTCAGCTCCGCCCATGCTCTTTCCCTGCCAATGTCAGTCAGCGGGGGAGACCTAATATACATGCAGAAACTGCAATAGCTACCACTGTAGAGTTAAGGGACATGGGACATTGCACCCCGATGAGCTGAAGTGGTTTGGGTGCCTACAGTACCTTATTTCAGTGTTTCTCATGGTATATGCTATGATCCATGGAAGCAGCCATATTTAAATCCTCTTTGGTCACAGAAGCACAGATTGTCCAATCAAAATGTAGGTGACCAAGAGCTAGTGTGCATGAAAATACCAGTTGCCTTTTGAGATGATTTCAACTGTTTAAACTGTGTTTAGTCTTGGTAGATACCAGGTGCTTCTGACCAAAGAGTCCCTGCTTGGACACTCTAATCTCCAAAAATAAAAATTTTGCTTAAAGAAGCAGTTTTGGTGTGTAGACCATGTCCCTGCAGTCTCAAATTTCAATTCTCTGCCATTTAGGAATCAAATCACTTTGTTTAAGCAGCTCTAGCCACATCTCCTCTGTCTGACTTACACCATAAGACTAAAATCCGTCTTCCTGAAAAAAAATATCTTATAAATAAGTCTTATAAATAATTATTTACAGGTGTAACCACTAGTTTCAATAGTGTTGAAAATCAAAGTGAATGCAAAATAAATGTCAAAAGTTAGGCCAAAATAGCAATAGCAAAGTAAGAACACTGTTTGGGTACTATGGCCTAAAATTTTAAATTGACTGAATTAAATTTGAATTCTTGACAATTCACATTTTAGTACATAACCCTGCATTTTTTTTCTGTATTTATTTTTCTACTAAGTTTCCTTTGCAAGTCATTAGCCAGTTAAATAAATAAGCCCAATTCTATTTTACAGAGCCTGTAATGATGTTTTAAAAAGTAGCAACAAAAAAACTACTGGCATTGGTGGCTTTGCATAATAATGCTTAGAAGAACATTATAGTGCCAGGTATAAAAATGTGTATTTCTGACCCTACAGTGTTAAAAAAAAAACACTATCTAGGTGACCAGCACCCCCTTGCACCCATTAAATAAGATAAAAACTCAACTTTATTCCAGCCGCACAATGGCCCCAACTCCAATCCTTCCTCCTTGGCTGAGATAAACAGAATTGACGATCTCAGCCAATCCAATGCTTTACCATGGTAAAGCACTGAGTTGGCTGAGATTGTCAATTTTGATGATTTCAGCCATGAAGGCAGAGTGGGGGCTGAGCCAAATACTGCAGTGTTCAATCAGCATCTCCTCATACAGATGCATTAAATCAATGCATCTCTATTGGGAAAAGTTTAGCTCCTCCATGCAGAGTGTGGAGTCACTGAACACCACGTGCAGCACTTATTCAGGAAGCACCTCTAGTGGCCGTCTGAGTGACTGCTACTGGAGGTTTCTCTAGGCAGTGTTTACATGAAAATGCCTGCAGGGACATACTATACTCACCAGAACAACTACATTAAGCTGTAGATGTTCTGGTGACTATAGAGTCTCTTTAACTCCTGTCCATTGTACATGATACATCCATGATAATAGTACCATATTTTCACTTGAGATCCTGAAAAGTTAATTTTGGTTAATAATCAGGCAGGTACTGTTAAACATTTGGTTACGATCAAGAGAGGGGAGATGAATAACATCATATGTTATGTTTTGTTCTGCTGTTTTTTTTTTTATAACTTTTGTTTAACGTTCCAGTGTTTTTTTGTAATTATAGTATTTTTTTTAAACATTGTATTGTTTAGTAATGTATGATGCTGTATTAGAAGTACAAATGGCCTCTGGCATAGTCAAGGAAAAGATAATTTCTCAAGTGACCATATTGAACAATATATTCAACTAGAAAAGCTACAATTTCTGAGGAAATTGTGTGAAGTGTTCTTGCCTCCACCAGTAGTCTACAACTGGAGTGGTCGGAGTAACTGTTATTATTTATTTATATAGCACATTTAATTGCAACGTTGTTGCCCAAAGTGCTTCACAGTTACATTAAAACATACAGTTATACAAACCATTAGCAGGTGCAAAAGGCCCTGTCTATGACATCACTTGCTGCTCCAGCCTGGAACAGGTCAGTAGTATTTTGGCGGTTGCCATCTTCAAACGATCGTATTTTAAAAACTATACATCCTACAGCAAACAGCTTTATATTGTGAGAATCACAAGACCCAGACCTACATTTTGATGCATGGTATGTCTCTGAAATATAAAAAAATGAAGGCACAGTCGCAGTTTATATATTGCCCTACAAATGTGAGCTTTGCAGAGTGAAGTTTCAATGAATGTCAATGGATGGCGTGAGTTGCAAACAAATGGTCATATTGTGAAAACTATCAGGACTTAGCCGTGGACATTTTTAGTGGCAGCAGGGATAGCTGAACTTTTGATATAAGATTTGTGTAGGTGGGCTTGAAAATGAGGGAGTGGTGGCAGTTTAGAAATCATGTCCTGATTTTTCAGCTTTTGCCAGCTCCCATTCTAGTTTTGAACATTTTGCCATTCATTCCTATGGGATCAATTTCGCCACAAGAACGACGATATGCCGTGAACCATTCGGCGAAACGTTCCATAAAGTAATAGCAATCTAATCGGGAACAATCCGCACGTTTCGGTATATTACTGTCTATGTAGTGTAAAAACTGTGAGAGGAGTTAGGGTGGTAAATTTGGCTATAATAAGAATAAGAATATATATGTGAGATAACATTAAGTGGTCTTGCTATGCAAGAACACTTAATTATTAGCTATTTTTACAGTTTTAAAGTAACACAATGCTTTAATTGCATTTTTAAAGAATATATGGAAGTTCAGTGAGTGTGGAAACAAGACTGTATCCCAATAAGTTGTTTTTTTTTAAACAGAAAATGTATTTGTCACATGAATTCAAACTCAATCAGACAAAATAACATTTTTCTTTGCTGACAAATATTATCAGTGACATGATGTACCTTTTTTCAAAACAGTTACACTGACATCTCCTAACCTTTGAAAACTCTAATGTTTGCATAATGCATGGTTTGACTGTCACTGTGTCTATACTGCAGCTCAGGCTTGAACTGGGGCATACATTTCCTATCATGAATGAGATTAATGGGAGTTATGCTCCAGCTGCTACTGTCATTTTAGTTTTACTCTCATGATAATATTGTGGGAGACAAGCAGAGGAGACAAAAACTGGAACTTCTATCATAATATCTCATTATTGTCCCAGTACTGCCGTACATAATTAAACGGCCACACCAACGCCCCCCCCTCCCAAATAAAAATATACAAATCACTGTTTAGAAGATAAACCCTGAATGAATACATACATGCATTTAATTATGCCATTTTGTTTCATTGCACAAGATGCCAATCTCTTGCCTGCTGCCTTTAATAAATCTATAGTTATTTTATGGAACTATGTATAGTGAATTCACAAATGTAAAAAATATCTCATTCTTGTATTAACACACATGTTACCCAAGTCTAAAACTTTTTATCGAACTGTAGGGCATTATTTGGAAATATATATTTTTTATCTCCCTAATGCACTTACCATTAGTTTGCTCATTCAAAGCTTAAAGGGACATTCTACTGCCCAAATACAAGATGCACAAAAATTACTGTTTAGTAGATATACCCCAAATAAAAATTTGCAGGCATTTAATTATGCTTTTTTTTTCTTCATTGTACTAATATCTAAAAACAGCTTGCAAAAATTGCGGATCTCTTGTCTGCTGCCTTTGCAAGCCCCCCTTTTCTAACCCCACGCAGAAATTCTGCGGCTGTCCAATTACAGACTTTCCAATGCAGCTCAATGAGAAGCGTTTTAATTTAGCTCCACTGGGCTAAACAAACCAGGAAGTAACAGGATCTGTTGTCTGCTTGAAAGCCAGGGAATGTAACCAGATACATTTATAAAAGTGCCAATTTCTATTGAAATTTTCACTGAAAGAAAGCGGACACATTTTAAAAATGTATTTAGAAATCCAGTTAAAGCATAAATTGAGGAGTCTCTTAAAGTAGTTATTGCAAGTTGTCATGTAAATCTCCCATGTTAAAATTAGTGTAGTACCCACCGATATTGGAGTACTGTGACGTAGTGGTGGGCTTAACACAATATGCCCATATGGTGTAAGTGAATTTTAAGTAAATTTAAGAAATCACTCAGTATAAAGTAAGAGCAACCTTAATGTGTCTCACTAATATATGACAGGAAAAATATATATGTATACCCACAACTAGGTGAAAACATATACAAAAATAATAATTTTGCAGTAGGTAGAATTTTCCCCCCTTTCTCTTCCTTTTTTTCCTTTCTTCTTTACATACATAGGGTATTGTAGTGCTGTGTATCTCTGGGTATATATGCATTTTTGCTCTCGTTTCTTTTTTATATGTAATGTGTGGGAACGTGCACCACTGTTGATATTATGATCATAAGCAGATAGAACGCATATGGTGGAACGCAAGCGCCATTTACTTCACACCCCGGGGATGACGTATGCGGAAATGAATTACGCGCATGCGCACTTAGGTGGAACGCATGCCGGAACACTACATGATTAGCTGGAACGGATTATTCGATCACTTGTGGAAATATAAGGGAATAACGCACAGGAGTCTAACATATCCCTGAAGAAATCCTCTGAGAAGCACAAAACGTGTCGGATTTGATTGGACTCATAAGCGTGCGCAGCC